>NC_038249.2:10085827-10176785 GCF_000004515.6 Glycine max | reverse complement strand
CTCCTCCTCCTACTTCGGACGCATCGGTTGACGTCTCGTGAACGGACACGCAAAGCCTCACGCCTACGATCGTTGTCCACTAGACCACCTGGTGTTGAGAGACCAGTGGTGCATGTTGATCCTGCTACAGGGAAGGCCGACGGTCCCCACAAGAAGAAATTAAGAACATATTTGGGGATTGTGACACGTGATAAGGTGGACATCACCTACGAGAACTGGAAGGAGGTCCCTACTGCTCAGAAGGACCTGATTTGGGAGGATATTCAGGTATTTCTCTTTTCTTATTTGATTGTGTGTAATTAATAGCCTAAAAATTTCATTATTGTAACAAATAAACTTTGTTTCATGTTGTCAGGCGGAATTTGATATCCCAGAGGCTTCTGACAGTAGGACGAAAAAGAAGTTACTACAGACCGTGGGGGAGAGATGGAGGCAGTTTAAATCAGACCTCACGAGGAAATGGGCCCTTGCAGCCGATCAGGACAGTGTCGAGGACACTGTCTGTGACAAATACGGCATCAGCTAGGAAAAGTGGGCCCAGTTTTGCCAGACTCGCAAAGACCCTTCTTGGGAGGTATGTTCCTTTGCCATTTAAGTTGTTTTTCATATTAAACATGATGTTGTTATACTTCATTCTACCCATTTCAAACATTATTGTTTAATTTTTTCAGGATGTGCGCATGAAGGCACAAGCCATCCAGAAGCAGAATACTGCCCCCCACGTTTTGTCTCGTGGGGGTTATGATTATTTGGAGCAGAAGCTCCTGGCTGAGAAGACCAAGAAGAAGATGCAGGAAGCTGCACAGTCAGGAAGCGTTGATGGCGTCATCGACCCTCCATCCCCGGTCAGACACCACGTGAAGTGGAAGATGGCCCACACGAAGAAGACAGGGGAGATGACGACTGAGGCCGCAAAGGAAATCGCCGAGAAGATTGTAAGTCATGTTCAACTAACCATTACAATTATGTTTGAATATTTTGAGAATGCCATGTACCACTGTGTGTTTTCTGTGCAGGATTCGTTTGAGGAGCAGGCCACACAGGGATCGTCCGTCCCCCATGGACGTCAGGATGTTCTGGCCGCTGCTATTGGACGTCCAGAGCACCCTGGACGTGTTCGTGGTATTGGAGCCGGTGTCACCATCAAGCAATACTTTTGATCGGCTCCACGGACGTCCCGCAGCGCTTCCTCCTTGCCTCCTGACGAATTACACCAGCTGACTCAGCAGATCAGGGACCAGCTAGAGGAGTCCATCACAGAGAAAGTGACGAGGCAGGTCATGGCATCCTTCAGCCACCTTCAGTCGCAGATGCAATCTCAGGGATTTGCAGTGCCTCCTGAGCCTCTGGTTGGTCCTGGTCCCTCCGGTCCTCGAGTGAGCACAAAGGGGAGTTGTGTTGATCCCTCAGGAAACGATCCTGAGACCGGTGACTCTGAAAGGTGCGACTTGTACATAGAAGCAGATCCTGCCCGCCTGGTTGCCATCGGGAGAGTTTATGAGGGATCCACTGTTGTTCATAATACTCCTTTGTTGCTTGGCCAAGTAAAGGTGAGTGTGGAGGAGGTTAGAGATGCAGATGCTTCAGTTCCTGTACCCACTGATGAGGTTTCCTTAGTGGGGCAGGCACTTCACACCTTCCTTGCTTGGCCGACACATCTGGTCAAGTCTTTATCACAGCAGGTACTTATTGTCCTTACTAAATGTTTCTTCTTTTCAAATTAGGCTATTTAACTTTGTTTCATGAACAGGTAGTTGTGTCTCCGCCAAAACCACCTCCGAAGCCCGATCCGGAGGTCGATGATCCGCTTTATCTGATGACATTGACCATCCCAAAGCTTTTCTTGAGGCCTTATCAGGTTAGATGGGATGCCACCGTATTCGGGGTCGTTAATCCAGATTTCCCCCTGTACATAAAGCACGAAGACCTCTCCGAAATCGCACACGGTGGTCAATGTCTCAGCATATCAGTGTTACAGTTGTGGATTCTGTAAGTCTTTATATAAAAGGCTTTTATTTACCTAAGTTATGGCTTTCAATTCATAAATATTTAACTTTGACTTAACATAAACAGGCATCTCACTGAAACATGTATGCGAGCGGGGAATTCTTATATCTATGGATTTCTCGAGCCTCAGTCCATTCAGAGGTCTGGGCAATCGCAGTTTGAATCTGAAAGTTACATAAAGAGTTGGATGCATAGTTCACAACGCGATGTGTATCTTGGAGCCTACCTAAATGGGTAAGTCACAAAATAACAAAATTTAATTAATGTTTACTAATGTACTAACCCATTTTAGGTTCCACTGCAGCGGACATTGGCAGATGGTGGTCATCCTGCCCAAGGAACACTTAGTTGTCTGGTTTTGTTCATTGCATAACAGGCCAGACAACTACCTTAAGGGGATTATTAATAGGTTAGTGTTCTTTTCAATACATTTGCATTGTAATACCTCAACGTACAACACCAGTTTTTAATTGTTACTCATATGGAACAGTGCTATCAAGGGTCTTGATGATGCTCCATAGCCTAAATCAAAGGCTCCTGCTAGGTGGATTGTCGTCAAGGTAAGTCATTTACATAAAACTTTCACTTATATATATTTCTTTATGTGTCTGTACACTAGTTGTTTAATTAATATCCAAATTTCATTATGTATTTAGTGTAATAGACAAAAAGGAACTACTGAGTGCAGCTACTATGTCATGCACTGGATGTCCACCATCATTTTAGGAAGTTTTAGAAATAATTGGGAAGCGGTAAGTTTATTTCAAAGAAAATCGATTTATTTATAATTTGTATTACATTATTAACTTAATATGATTTATTTAATCATGCAGTATTTTAACGACCCTAGACCATTGGAGCCCGAGAGATTAAAAGCATTGCGGATTCAGTGGGCACAATTTTATCTCCGAGTTAGAGATCAGGCCTAGGATTTAGGGACATTTTTTAACATTTTTTACATTTTCTATGTAACACGAACATTGAATTCATTTGTTGATTGTTCTTTATAATATATAAATCAATTATTTGATGTTTATTATCATTAAAACTGCTTGAAAGCATAATAAAATGTTTATTTGCTGTGAATTGGGCCTCCTGAAATTGCATTTGACAGGTACAATTTTGGATTTACTGTAAAAACAGAAAGTATATATAAAAAAAATATTTGAAAACAACATCGGTTATTAACAAAAACCGATGTTAATATCATAACCAACATCAGTTATAATAGAAAACCGATGTTAACGTTTGTATATTAACATCAGTTTTTTGTGTATAACAGATGTCAGCGTTTGTATTTTAACATCGGTTATCTGTGGATAACCGATGTCAACTATTGTACATTAACATCGGTTAATTATAAATAACCGATGCGAATATTTGAATAGTAACATCGATTATTTATAATTAACCAATGTTATACACAAAGAACTACACCAAATAAGTGTAAGCATCATCAACGTTGACATCGGTTATCTAGAAAAACGGATGTTAAGGGCATACATTAACATCGGTTATTCTAGAAAACCGATGTTAAACTAACATATTAACATCGGTTTTACTGGAAAACCGATGTCAACGTTCATCATGCCTACACTTTTTTTGTTGTTGTTCATTGTGTTTAACATCGGGTATTTGGAGAACCGATGTTGTCATATGTATGTTAACATCGGTTCTCCAAAACCGATGTTAACATTCATACATTCAACATCGTCACTTTCAACATCGATTTTAGAATCGATGTAGAATATTCTAAATAACCGATGTTGAAAGTGTATTTTCTAATAGTGACGTCAACTCTAACGTGTCAAGGTTCCGTTTTGGTAAGAACAAAAACTATCCTTGTAAATAAAACTAATAAAATTAATGAATTATATTTTTCTCATTGTCAAGTCATTCTAGTATCGACTTTAACTACAAATATTTTTTGTAATATGACAAATAATTAATGCAAGAAATATTTTAGATTGAACCTTATAAAAATGACCGAGTCATAATTTTAATTTGGAATTTATAATTAGGATCAGAGGGAGAAATATTTTTCACTTTCACCCAAAATTTCAATAAAACTATGTCTAGCTTAAAAATAAAAGAACTAGAAATGGCTTGATATGTATTCTAAAAACATGACAATGAATAGAAAATGAATTTCACTTATTAATATGTTATTTTTACGTCCATTCATAGGTTCTTAATAATAAGATAAGGTGTCATAATTATTTACATGACATAATTGATTTTATTTTTTTTACATTAATTATAGTTATACCTGAGGTAAAAAAAATAACTTTTACATTATAAAAAATCACTTTTTATATTAATTTATAAGATTTATAACTACAACCCATATAAAAAAAACAAAGTCATCCATATATGGTGTAAATAATTTTCAAATTACACTTTTTTATTTAAATAGCAGTTTTTGATTTTTACGTGCTTTCGTCAGAAACGTCTACATTTATATCTCTTTCTCCCTCACTTTCTTCCCTTAATCCTCATGACTGATTCTTATTACTGTATTTTTAGCCGACAAAATTGAATAATTGGTGGACGCGTCTATATTTCTTTCGATGACTGATTCCACATGACTGATTCTTATTTCTGTTATTTGTTTCCATTGTTTCCCTTCTTCCTTATGTCAACAGCCCACAGGAAAACAAAAAAATCGAGTTTATAGATAAAGAAAGTTACAATGATTATTCTTGTGATTTGTTTTTATTATATGGGATATTTATGCTTTTTTGAATTCTATAAAAAATATTAGAATGATTGATTTGACATTTCATTGATCACCTTTGATATTTTAAACATAAGAAATGTTAGTATGAGATTATCACATAACGAACATGTGATTTTTAATGAATTTTTTATTATCTAAAATACTCTTATTTGTTAATTTTAATTTTATAATTATTCTATGTTAAAATGACTAAAAAGTGTATGGGTGTATAATAATTTACATTAAATTTTAGCAAACTCAATCAAAATTTAAAATTCAATTATGTAAATTCAAAAGATTATATAATTTAGTATTAAAATAGTTTGACAAAATCCTTTATGTCACTATTTAAACATCATTTTTTTTTTGTCTTTATTTTTTTTTCATAAATGACTATTAATTTTTTTTTTTAAAATTTACTAAGAGAATTCATGAAGTTAAAAGATAAACTTAAAAGTAATGCGAAAAAAAAAAACTTACGAGTGTAATACAAACAAATCATAGTGTAATCATTATAATTAACCCTTATAAAAGTCAAACCCTGAATCCACTAGGCACACAACACAAGATCCTAAAGCATCCCTGCCATAGGCCTATTTTCTAATTTGTGATTATTGTAGACAATGGAATACTGCTTGCAATTGTGTCGGGTGTTAATGTTTGCATTAGCCCTGGCCATGGTAGTTGCTGTTGCACCTGATCGAACCCTTTCTGAAGTCACACCTTCTTCACTGAACCAAGCAGCCCTTTCTGGCTGCAAATCCTCTTGTGGAGATGTCGAAATTTCATATCCATTCGGTATAGGATACTCATCTTTACCAGATCACAAGCCCTGTTTCTTGCAGTCAAAGTTTGAACTTACTTGCAACGACAGCTCCAAAAAATTACTTTGGGCTAACTTGGAAGTTTCAAATATAAATGTCACAAGTCATCAGATGGTGGTATCCTTTTTCGTCTCAGAGTTTTGCAGTAAAGAAAAAGCCTTTAATAAGCCCTGGATTAAAACAGGCAGGTTCAGCATTTCAAGAAAGGAAAACAAGTTCCTCACTGTAGGCTGCGATAGTTATGGCTATCTCAATAGTTACTTCGATGGGGATTTGTATTCAACAGGGTGCTTAACGAGATGTTATGGCAATAACAACTTGATTGATAATGAAACTTGTTGGGGTATAGGGTGTTGCCAGGTAGATATTCCTCCTCTAATGAGGAATATCACTGTAGAAGCATCTTCTTTCGTCCAATCAGGGACGGATAGTAGTGGTGTAAATGCCTCATCAACTACCTTCTTCAATTCAACATGCAGTTATTCCTTTGTTGTCAGAAATGGGTTTTATAAATTTTCTACTACTCATTTACAAAGTTTCCCAAACAAGACGCTCCCCATGGTTATTGATTGGACTGCGGGAGACAAAAGCTGTAAGGATTCCATGGGTAGAGGCGACTACGCGTGCAAGGCGAATAGCTATTGCGACGACGGCGACACTGATTATGGTTACCGATGCAGATGTAAAGATGGCTATGAAGGAAATTCATATCTTGGCTGCACAGGTAATTTAATTTACCCCTAAATATAAATTCACCTATTTTCTTCGGATAACTCTTATCATTCACAATTTTGACATACTTATGCAGTCACATAAGATCAAGAGGGTATTAAATTAAGATTTTAAAAGATTCTTTTAATATAAAAAATTTAAAGATTACATAAGAATATTATAACTAATTAGGTTTTTTTTCAAGATTTTTATGACAATTTAGATTTTAATTGATTTATATATCATAAGAATTTAAAAGATTTGAATTTTTTTTATAGATTTATAAGATTTGAAAGGGCAATGTCAATTTTCAGAAATATATTTAAAATGATAAGAGTTAGTAAAAAAAAGAAATAATTAGATTTAGATAAAAAAAATAAAACCAATAAAAAAATTATTTTTTAATAATTAAATTGATTATAACTTTATGTTCTCATATACTAACCCTCTTTGTAATAATATCTTTTCATTCTCACTTTTGGATTTACATAATATATTTAAAAATTTAGATTGATTTTCAAAATTTTATTAAAATTACTCCAATTATTCCATGATAAATCTAATGATATGTTTAAAGGAGTTCATTATAAACATATACTAGAAGGATGCGGTGAGATTGAAAATTTGCATAAAGGTTATTGAGTATATGTAGAGGACAAAATTAAAGATGACAGTCACAAAAATATTACATCCAGTGCAGATTATGAATATAGTTAGTATAAGAAAAACATGGTCAGCTTTGACACATAAGACACACATTAATTTAATTTAGAAAAAAAAAATGGAAAAGGATAGAGGGGGAATAATATATTTGACATTTTTTTTATTCCAAAAGAATATGAAAAACATATATGACACATGCATATTGAAGAATATTATTGTTTGGTACCTCTTTCAATTGAATATATGTCATTTTTGTGCTGAGTATTGACGCGAGAACATGATATGCGTGATGAGAGAAAAAAATTTGGTAACCAACATAAAATGAAAATAAATAGTCTAGCAAAATCTCAAGGATTTGTGGAGATTGCTTGATAGATATTTTATATTAAAATGTAAGATGAAATCCATCGAAATTCATCTTAAAAAACAATTCATCAAAATTTATATATTTTTGAATATCAAAATACTTTTTGTATAAATTATAAAAAAATCCTAATTGAATACTACTAAATTTTGTTGCCCTTCTTAAAAATCTTAAGAGTTTTAATTGAATACCACAGGACTTAATTATACCATCTAAAAATCATGATTGACTACCACAAGATTTTTTTATAAAAAAATAATCTTTTTAAATCTTTTGAAATCCTAATCTACTAGACCCCCTTAGCATTCACTTTTACAAACAAGATTATTTCATCTACTTTTTTATAGTTGTAAAAAATTTCAATTAAAAGATATATCACTGGATTTCACTGTCATCTAAAAAAATCTTAATATTCTTGATTAAATATCACAAATTTTTTTATCATTTAAAAATCTTAATTAAATATCACAATTTTTTTTTCCACGAAAAGACCTCTTAAAATCCTAATTTATAGAATACAGCACCTAAAGTTTATTCCTCAAACATTAATTTACATATTTCCTTAAAATCCTAATATATAGAATACAACACCCGAAAAAGAAAAAAATAGAGAAAAATTTAGGCATGATTGGATTTATGATCTACTAGGAAGAGAGCAACAGAGAGAAATGATATGTATTTGTGAAAAAGACGATCATGTATTATTATTTAATTTTAATTCCTATGAATATTATATGCTTGTAGAAATTTTGGAATGTACGACCAGGAGACACAATTGTTCAAGGGAAGATTATTGTCGCGAAGTCCGTGGGTCTTTCGAATGTTTCTGCCCCGATGGACTAATCGGAAATGGAACAATAGAAGGTGGAGGATGCCAACCAAAGCAGCGATATAATGTATTTACCAAGGTTGCCATTGGTAAGCAAAAATACGCTCATTTGGGTTTTATTTTTCTTTTCCTTTTGTAAAATTAATCTAGTTATTAGATAAATGCTCAATTCTGGAATCACATTCATCATATTTTGAAAATAGGTGTAGGTGTAGGATTACTTGGTCTATTTATGGGGACTTCTTGGCTATACTTGATATACCAGAAAAGGAAAGTCCTCAAATTAAAGGAGAAGTTCTTTCAGCAAAATGGTGGTATGATTCTAAAACAGCAACTCTCAGCAAGAGAAGACTCGACGCAGTCCGCCACAATTTTCACTGCAGAGCAACTTAAGAAAGCCACCAACAATTTTGATGAGAGTTTAATCATCGGTAAAGGGGGTTATGGTACAGTTTTCAAAGGAGTTCTCTCAAATAACACTATTGTTGCTATCAAAAAGTCCAAAACTGTGGATCAGAGCCAGGTGGAGCAATTCATTAATGAGGTCATTGTACTATCACAAATTAATCACAGGAATGTGGTCAAGCTCCTGGGTTGTTGTTTAGAGACGGAAGTTCCTTTACTGGTTTATGAATTTGTTAGCAACGGTACCCTTTTTCATTATTTGCATAATGAAGGCCAATTAGCCAATGTGTGTTGGAAAACACGTCTAAGGATAGCAACAGAGGCAGCTGGAGCTCTGTCATATCTACACTCAGAGGCCTCCATACCCATCATCCATAGAGATGTCAAGACTGCTAACATCCTCTTGGATGATGCTTGCACTGCCAAAGTTTCTGATTTTGGTGCTTCAAGATTGATTCCACTTGATCAAACTGAATTAGCCACAATAGTGCAAGGAACCATCGGGTATTTAGACCCAGAGTACATGCAAACAAGCCAATTGACTGAAAAAAGTGATGTTTATAGCTTTGGGGTGGTGCTTGTGGAACTGCTAACAGGGGAGAAACCTTTCTCTTTTGACAAGCCAGAAGATAAACGAAGTCTTACAGTTCACTTTCTATGTTGCTTGAAAGAGGATCGCTTGTTTGATGTTCTTCAAATTGGTATTTATGATGAAGAAAATAAACAGGAGATCATGGAAGTTGCTATTCTTGCGGCCAAGTGCTTGAGACTTAGAGGGGAGGAAAGGCCTGGTATGAAGGAAGTGGCAATGGAGTTGGAAGGAATACGACTAATGGAGAAACAACCAAGGACCAATGCAGGCCAAAATTTTGAGGAGACTCAGTACTTGCTTCATGGGGCATATAGCACTCATGAAAATGGTGATAGTAGTGGCCAACAAAATACTGGATATGACAGCTTGAGAGATATTGAATTAATTGACTTCGGTGATGGAAGATGATTAACATACGCAGCACAACAATATGCATTACCACTTTAGTTTATTTCAATGTACAACATATTTCTATTTTCATTTCATGTTGTTGGCATGGATACAATTCGATCAAAGAATTCAGTTTCTGATATTTCCAATAACATATTTCTACTTATTGCTTCAAATTATTTGTTGAGACCACTTTGCTGACTTTTTTCAAACTCTTTGCTGCTGTGTTTTCTTTACTGTTATCTGTAAAGAAAAAAAAAAGGTCAAGAACTCAAAGGTAATATTGATTTATTGTTTCCGAAATTGCTTAATGTATTAGCGGTTGCATCAGTTTGCATTGCAAGTCTATTTATGAGCAGTTCATAAACATGATTGAGTAACAAATAAACGAGAAATTTAAGAGAATAGAAAATCCCAAGGAAGCTGATGTGTGTGAGGGAAATAGAAATGGAAATGGAGCTGACCTAAAAACATGGCAAACTTCTAAGCCTAGTTTCTAAATTCAAGTATTTTACACATCTATATATACATTCCTAGTTTTTAGCCTATATCATTATATTTCTCTAACAATTCAAGAATCCTCTCAATCCTCTCCTAAACCAAACAATAAAAATAACAAAAAATCATAATGAATTAATTTTCCTTTGTGTGCATGAGGTTTTATTAGATTTTTCTAGTTGACTTTCCAATTCCTGCATTTTTAATTTTTAGGATTCTAACAGAGAAATGATGAGGGAAAAATTAAACAAACAAGAAGAAGAAGAAGAAAATGGTGAGGGTTTGCTTAGGGAAAGAATGAAATTGTTTTCCCTTTGTGTAGGGTTCAACTTATTTTAATGAGGCTTGAGAAAAACCCATTAAAACAAAAAGTCCAAATTCACTGACTAAACATGCTCCTAAAAACTTCTTTTTGTCTTTATATTTTCTTAACATAAACTCATTTTATTTTTCCACAATAATAAAACAAAATAATTTTTATTTAATTAATTAATTATTAAAAATATTTTCAGAATATATTATATTTTATTTCAAATATTGAAGTGTTACAAAAAATATGAAATGGTCCTTGTTATTTAAAATTTAAATAATATCTAAAAGTTAGCAGTAGTGTACGGGATCTGTTTGTAGTTATCATGGAGAAAATTTATTCTACATTAATATTTGGATTTGGAGAAGATTTTGTTTTGTTTTGTGTGTGATAGGAAAAACTTAATTTGAAATTGAAAATTAATTAATTAATAAATAAGGATAAATATCACTTTTAATTTATTATGTTTCATTTTTGTTTTATTTTAGTATATTGAGTTTTAAAATTTTTTCTTTGATCCTCTATGATTTTAAAAGTTTTATTATTATTATTTTTTTAGTTTCCAGTTAGCAACTTGATTTAGGTGAACCTAGCTCCCGGACAAAATTTAACATATTTCAACTTTATGAGAAAAAAAATATACTATAAATTATGTAGAAATCAAATTCAAACATTTTTAATTTTGTGAAAATGAAAAAAATAGTTTAACAATTAAAATTTCGATCAACAACTATGAAAGTTTCAAGTCTCCTTTATATATATATTATAAAACCATGTATCTGGATGAAAATGAAAAGAAAATCTAAATATATTAATGATTATCGACAATATTATGAATAAAAAAATAAATTATTTGACACATTAATTATTTAACAAATGATTTATAATAGATAGGAAAGAAAACTGCTAATAAAAAACAATTTTCATACAGACAAAATTATCAGACTAACAACATATGTAATTAATATCATAGAAAGCCAATAATGAAAAATCCTTTATAAATAAATATTAAATAATTAATGATTATTTAGAAAAATGAATGATTAAAAAATAGTACTGTAAAACTTAAACAGAATTTATAAAAATAACTAATAACAGTACATTTATCTTGTCAGGTGTGTTGCCAAGAATTACCTCATAAAATTATATTTTTTATTATATCAAAAATGAAAAATATTTAAATTATATTAAATACTATTCATATTGAAATATTTAATAAACTACCTCAATAAACGACAATGTTTAATATATTTTATTTTTTCCATCATAACTTTTTAAAAAAGATGATAATTAATATTTTTAATATAAATAATAGTTACACATTTTACATCATAACTTTTTAAAAATTATATATAATGAATTAAAAATTAAAAATATTTCTTAATATACATTTTACATATTTAAATTGTATATTTTTATATTCAAATAAACATGTGCCACACACGAGTATTAAATGTAGTATATAATTAAAATAGACTTTAACATAATCATTAAAAGAATAATTTAACTATAATTTTTTTTATATTTTAATTAATCATTGTACATGTCTAATTTGGAATTACCATTACATTGATACGAAGTATTGAATTCCTCATTTTAATATTTTTTTTCATTCTAACCTATGAGGTTGTTTAAAAAATCCAACTCATTCTACTTCTCTAATTTACTTTAACATTTAATTAAAAAATGATAAATATATTATATTTAATGAAAATATCATTAAACCAAGTTAATTAACTCTATGTATATTTAATAACAATTTATTTTAAAAATATAAATGTTAAAATTAATTACTTTGATAAAATTTAATAAATAAATTATGTCTAATTAATATAAAATTATATAGTATAATTCGATTATATATTATATTTTCATAAATAGAATTTTTAATGTTGTTGGTAATTAATTTTATTTATAATATATTTATCATAATATTTAATGAGCATAAAATATAAAAGAATTTAAATAATATTTTTAAATGTCACATTTATTACATATAACATATATAATATGTATAATTAAACTTATGAATTTACCAGTTTATAATATTGCTGAAAATAAGAATAAAACAACATAAATTAGGATATATATATATATATATATATATATATATATATATATATATATATATATATATATATATATATATATATGTTATGTTTTATAAGATATTTCAGTTACTTTTTAAGTTTTTATTAGTTGAAAAGTTTGCTTGACTATTTGATAAATGATTTTTTTAATTTTTTAAAAAATTAATTTCTAATTTATATTTATTCTCTTTGAGTCTTTGAATATTTAGTAGATTTCTTTTTTAAAGTTTCTTGTTTAAGATAAAATTTTAATTTTTCATCCCTTTTTTTTACATATGGTAGGATTTTCTTATTTGTACCTTTTTATTATATGATATTGATTGAGGTATATAATAAGTTTATGTATCTGTTAAGGATACTTTATACATAAAAATGTATTGGTATAAAAAATTAATTTAATACTTGTAACTGTAACGACTATTTATAGGTATGTTCTGTGATTAAATTATATAGATATTGGTAATTTTTTTTCTCATATTTCTTCCTTTTGGTGCAAATAACTATTATTTTAACATCATTTAAGTTTTTGTGTCTAAAATATTAAAAGTTGATGAATTTATGATGTTTAATGAGTAAAGTAAAGCCCAAAAGAGCAAATTGGAAATTTGATGAAGGGGCGTGCTTAGCACGTCTCAAGCACTTAGCGCGAGGCATAGACTTAGCGAGAACAACAAGCTTAGCGCCAGGAAGATAATTCAAAAAAGCAAGGCTAATTGAGGAAAGAAGACTAATTCAGGAAACACGTGCTAAGCGCGAGGATTACCGCCTTACTCGCTAAGTGCGACAAGTGCGGTCAACGTGAAGGTTGCATGAAAATTAAGTTGATCTGTACCTATAAAAGAATGAGAAAATAAGGAAAAAAAACAAACAAAATATTCAAGAGAATACAATCCCTTATAGAAGGCAAAGGTTAAAAGAAGGAGAAACAATTGTTATGAGTCATTTCTTTCCTCCATTCTCTTTTTTATCTATTCCCTCTTTACTAAATATTTCTCTCTTGCACTTGTAAAGTCTCCTATGGCAATGAGAGAAAACCTCTCTTGTTGGGAGCTTGACAATCAACTACTTTTGGTGTATTTTTTCTTCCTGTCTATTTAATAATATTACCTTT
Organism: Glycine max; assembly: GCF_000004515.6. Classification (NCBI taxonomy): domain Eukaryota; kingdom Viridiplantae; phylum Streptophyta; class Magnoliopsida; order Fabales; family Fabaceae; genus Glycine; species Glycine max. Next base: position 10,163,272 of record NC_038249.2, on the reverse strand, counting down.
GTATTATCTTTTCTTGTACTTAATATTAGTGTTTGTGGCTTTATCACCTATTTGCATGGTAACTAGTAAGTTTTAGGAGTAGCGTTGAGAAACATTATTTTCTAATAGTACTGGGAAAGGGTATCTAAATAAGTCATCACTAGGAATAGGTTGATTTTGTTTAGCCTATTACATTTCTACCCTTAATGCAATTTAACTAGTTGCTCTCTACAAAGGTACTTAGAATAAAAGATAGATAAATTAGGCTCTTTCACTTGAGAGATCTTGGTTAGAGTATATTAGTAGATGTAAGTGTAAATTGGAATAATTATAAATAGAGAAAAATCATCAATATTACATCAAGAGTAGCTCTGGTAGGCTAAGTTCCCAACATTCTCATTTTCTGAATTTGACTTCTATAATAACGTGGTTTTTCCCATATTTTCTGTTTTTAATTAATTAAATTACAGTCATGTTTAATTTCTTTCCTTGTTTATTTTAATTCCTTGCCAATTTAATTTAATGTTTTCTACAACCTTTTCCAAATTTTTTCTTAATTAAATATTCATTTATCTTAGTACAAACAAAATTCATGTGAATTCGACACTCGAATTTCAGTTTTAACTTTACAACTTGGGATGAATTGGTACACTTGCCAATGAGTTGACGGTAACCAAAAAATTTAATTTAATACTAAAATTATAAATACTACAAAATATGTCCATTTATGTAATTTTATAATTTTTAGTTACTTCAACAAATAAATTTATCAAACACGTATGATTCAATAAGATAGTTCATCTTTTAGCTACCAACTAGTTTTTCAACTAGTTTTGTTAAACACAACCACAAAATAATGAAAATATTTAAATAATATTATATGATTATCGAGGAGGGATCAAATTATACTGGTGTAACTTTGACCAACTATTATACTATTGAATAATTTTCAATTGGATAATGTTTTCTTAAAATTAATTGTTGGATTGAAGGTTCATTTCACATAGATCATATATTAAAAATATCATATTAATCCAAAATTGTTTGTTATCTCATTTATACATATTAAAATGGACATGATATATATATTTCAAAATATACTACAAAGTGAATGAACAAATTATCTTCTTATTGTTGTTTAATTTTGATAAAATTTGACACAAACAATATTGATAGTATGTAGATATAATTCAATAGTCGGATCGATAAAATTACACTTTATATCAAGTTATAAAATTGTGTAACAGTTGGTTAAGTTACACCGGTGTAATTTATTTGATATTTTTCTCCATCTCCCTCTTTCTCTCCCTTTCTTGTGTAATAGTTGGTTAAGTTACGTCGGTATAATTTATTTCATCCTTCTCTCTCTCCCCTTCTCCCTCTCCATTTTCTTCTCTCTCGTGTAATAGTTGGTTAAGTTACATTGGTGTAATTTATTTGATCATTTTCTCTCTTCTTCTCCCTCTCACTCTGTCCCGTGTAATAGTTAGTTAAGTTACATCAGTGTAATTTATTTGATTCTTCTATCTTAAATACAAATCATCTCTTGTAATATTTGTATCATACAACACAAAGAAATACATGAAGACATAAGATGCAACTAAACTACATCTTCTGAGACAAGGCTCCAAGCTCCATATGATGCAATCCTACCACTCAAGAGCATTGGATAGAAGACTGCACGAAGATTGGGCCAAAGATGCAAGAAAAGACCCTAGGATTCTCATGAGCCTTAGGATAGATTTTAGGCCCACGGGCTAATTATGAGCCCAACTATCTTTGTACATATTAGATTAAGGTTTCATTATTTTTGGGCCTTATATTTAGGGCTCCATAGTGTAGGGAGGGTGCCTTTGTAATGTAGGATTTTTCAGCCCTTGTATTTTAGGACACCTAGACTAGTTTTTGTATTTGGAGTAGTTTTGTAATTTCATATGCATTAAGTGCACTATTTGATGTGTGTGTTGTGTAGAAGCAAGTTATTTTGATGTTTTGATGATGCCAAAGGATTATGCGCTTCTCAAGTTATTTTGATGTTTTGATGATACCAAAGGATCATGTGCTTCTTAAGTTTCATTTAAGACAAAAAGCCAAGAAATTCAAGATATATGATCAAGATAATCTCTAGAGTCTTAGGAAGGAAATTCCAAGTTGAAACAGCTAGAGGTTTGGCCAAAGAATTTAAGCTAAAATGTTTTTACAAAATATTTACTCTCTGGTAGTTGATTACCAGTGGCCAAAATGCTTCCTGAAATGCTTTCAATGTGTTTTTTGATGTTTTTGAAAACATGTAATTGATTACACAAGGATTGTAATCGATTACCAACAGTTAAAACTATTTATAACAGCTATTGGAAATTTGAATTCAAATTTTACACTATGTAATCGATTACACATGGATGGTAATCGATTACCAGAAGTTATTGAATGTTTTAATTCAAATTTTAAAGCCTGCAATCGATTACACAAGTCTTGTAATCGATTACCAGAGAAGATTTTTAGAAAATAATTTCCAAGAGTTACATCTGTTCAAATGGTTTTTGAATGACCATCAAAGGTCCATATATATGTGACTTGGAACACAAATTTGCTAAGATAGAAATTTTTCTAAACAAAAAGGTCTTATCCTCTCAAAAGCAAAAATTGTCTTATCCTCTAAAACATTCCTTGGCCAAAATACTTGCAATTCAATAAGGAATTATTTGAGTGCTTCATTATACAATCTATCTCTTTCAAGAGAGATTTCTTCTTCTCATCTTCATACTTCTGAAAAGGGATTAAGAGACCGAGGGTCTCTTGTTGTAAAGCAATCTGAACACAAAGGAATCACTGTCCTTGTGTGGTTCAGAACTTGTAAAGGGTTTTTACCAGATAGTGGAACTCTCAAGCGGGTTGCTTGGGGACTGGACGTAGGCACAAGGGTGTGGCTGAACCAGTATAAAACTGAGTTTTGCACTTTCTCTTCCCTTAAACTTCTTTATTTATTATTGCTTTACATTTACGTTCAGATTGTTTATTTTGAATCATCTTTTAGAGACTCATCTTTAAGGGAACTTGGAACTTGCATTAAAATCAAAGTAGAATTTTAATTGGGAAAATAGTTTGTAATATCTTAATTCAACCCCCCTATTCTTAAGATATTTGAGGCCACTTGTCTAACAAGTGGTATCAAAGCTTCATTCTTGTATAAAGTTTAGAAGCTTCAAGAATAATGGTCTCATCAAACTTCTTATTCCTAGAAGGAAATTCAATTAATAGGCCTCCTATTTTTAATGGAGAGGATTACCATTATTGGAAAACCCGAATGCAAATCTTCATTGAGGCAATAGACTTAAACATTTGGGAAGCCATAGAAGTAGGGCCTTATGTACCCACTATGGTGGCTGGAAATGCAACAATAGAAAAACCTAGAGAAGAGTGGACTGAAGATGAAAGAAGATTAGTGCAGTACAATTTAAAGGCTAAAAACATCATTACTTTTGCCCTAGGAATAGATGAATATTTTAGGGTTTCAAATTGTAGGAATGCTAAGGATATGTGGGACACTCTACAAGTTACACATGAAGGCACAACTGATGTTAAACAATCTAGGATAAATACTTTAACTCATGAGTATGAACTATTTAGGATGGAGACAAATGAAAGTATACAAGATATGCAGAAAAGATTCACACATATAGTGAATCATCTTGCATCATTAGGGAAAATATTTCCAAATGAGGATCTCATAAATAAAGCGTTAAGATGTCTAAGTAGAGAGTGGCAACCAAAGGTAACAGCCATCACAGAATCTAGAGATTTGTCTATTATGTCTCTTGCTACATTTTTGGAAAATTACAAGAACATGAGATGGAGTTGCAAAGACTAAATCAACACGAAGAAAATGATAGGAAGAAGAAGGGAATAACGCTTAAAGCTTCATCCTTAATCCAAGAAGAAAGTGACATAGAAGATTCAATTGACTTGGATGAAGATGAAGATCTTAGCCTCTTTGTCAAAAGATTCAGCAAATTTCTTAGAATGAGAGGAAATCAAAGAAGACAAAACTTCAAACCTAAAAGAAGAACTGAAGAGTCATTCCAAACACCAAAATGCTTTGAGTGCAATCAACCCGAACATCTAAGGGCTGATTGTCCAATCTTTAAAAAAAATGGAGAAGTCTGAAAAGAAGATTATTGGGGAAAAGAAGGCAAAGAAGGTCTACATCACATTGGATGATAACAACTTAGAATCATTTGATGATTCTGAAAAATAAGTGATTAATTTATGTCTAATGGACTAAAAATATGAAAGCGAAGAAGAGGTAACATCTTCTAACAAATCTATTTCTTTTGATGAGTTACAAGATGCATTTGCTGAATTACATACCGAATCTATTAAACTTGCAAAACTTGTTTCTTCATCTAAGAAAAAAATTTCAGATTTAGAGAAAGAAATTTCAAAATTAAATAAAGAAATAGATCTTGTTAAAACTGAAGTGTCAATCTCTAAATCTAACAATGAAATTCATGCTTCTACTATGACTAATGAAAAAGTAAATTCATGCAAATGTTGTAGCAAGTATGTAGAAGAAATTAAAAATTTGAAAAACTCATTTGCTAAATATTCCATTGGAAAAAACAACCTAGATGTCATATTAAGAAATCAAAGATGTATTTTTGATAAAGCAGGATTTGGATACAAACCAGAAAAACAACAAAAGTTTCTTTTCCTCCTCACAAAAATATAATTTTGCTTTTATTACATGTTTTTATTGTGGAAGAAAAGGACATGAAACATCTACATGCTATTTCAGGAAAAATTGCAACAATATTAAAATGATTTGGGTCCCAAAAGGATCCGTTGTTCACACTAACACTCAAGGACCCAATAAAGGTTGGGTACCTAAGTCACAATATTGATCTTGTAGGAGCCATTGAGGAAAAAGTGGTACATAGATAGCGGGTGCTCAAAACATATGATGGGAGATGCATCAAAGTTCACACATATCTCTCCCAAGAAAAGCGGGCATGTAACTTATGGTGACAACAACAAAGGTAGAATTCTTGGAGTTGGAAAAATAGGTACAACTTCTTCAAACTCCATTGAAAATGTTCTACTTGTTGAAGGCCTTAAGCACAACTTGCTTAGTGTTAGTCAATTATGTGATAAAGGCTATCTGGTATCATTTGATTCTCAAAAATGTGTCATTGAACATGTACATGATACAAATATAAAACATATAGGGTTTAGAGTCAATAATGTTTATATGATAGACTTAAATCAAAAACTAGGTAATAATCAATATTTTCTTAGCAAAGATGATGATCCATGGCTATGGCATAAAAGGATTGCTCACATTAACATGGAACACTTAAACAAATTAATTTCAAAAGATTTAGTTGTTGGTTTGCCAAAACTAAAATTTGAAAAAGATAGACTATGTGATGCATGCCAAAAGGGAAAACAAACTAGAGTTTCATTCAAATCCAAAAGTATTGTTTCAACTACTCAACCTTTACAATTGCTACATATCGATTTGTTTGGCCCTTCAAGAATCATGAGTTTTGGAGGAAGTTATTATGCCCTTGTTATAGTTGATGATTATTCTAGATACACTTGGACACTATTTATCACTCATAAGAATGATGCATTTCAAGCATTTAGGAAACTAGCAAAAATCATTCAAAACAAGAAAAATCTCAAAATTATATCTATTAGGAGTGATCATGGAGGTGAATTTGAAAACAAAGAATTTGAAATTATATCTATTATGACATTGAACATAACTTTTCTGCACCTAGAACTCCTCAACAAAATGTGGTTGTTGAAAGGAAAAATAGGTCTTTGGAAGAAATTGCTAGAACCTTATTAAATGACACTCCTCTTCCAAAATATTTTTGGGTTGAAGCTGTTAATACTGCATGCTATATCATGAATAATGCTTTAATAAGACCCATTTTAAAGAAAACTCCATATGAACTATTCAATGGTAGGAAACCAAACATCTTGCATCTTCATTTTTTTGGTTGCAAGTGTTTTGTATTAAACAATGGAAAAGAAAACTTAGGAAAGTTTGATGCTAAGTCAGATGAAGGAATTTTCCTTGGATATTCTTTGCAAAGTAAAGCTTATAGAATATATAATAAGAGAACTATGACTATTGAAGAATCTATTCATGTTTCCTTTGATGAGTCTAATGCCATTTCTCCAAGAAAGGATATTTTAGATGATATTGCAGAATCTTTACAACAAATGAATATTCATGAACAAGATTCTAAAAGAAAAGGAGAAGGAAGCAATGAAGATCCTCCAGTAGAAGTCAAAGCAAATAATGATCTTCAAAGAAAGTGGAAATCTTCAAGAGATCATCCCCTTGACAACATTATTGGTGATATCTCAAAAGGAGAAACAACTAGACACTCTTTCAAAGATTTATGCAATAACATGGCTTTTGTATCTATGATTGAACCTAAAAATTTAAATGAAGCCATAATAGATGATCATTGGATAGTTGCTATGCAAGAAGAACTAAATCAGTTCAAAAGAAACAATGTTTGAGAACTATTTATAACAACTATTGGAAATTTGAATTCAAATTTTATACTATGTAATCGATTACACTTGGATGGTAATCGATTACCAGTAGTTATTGAACGTTTTAATTCAAATTTTAAATCCTATAATCGATTACACAAGTCTTGTAATCTATTACCAGAGTGGATTTTCAGAAAATAATTTTCAGGAGTCATATCTATTCAAATGGTTTTTGAATGACCATCAAAGATCCATATATATGTGACTTGGAACACGAATTTGCTAAGAAATTTTTCTGAACAAAAAGGTCTTATCCTCTCAAAAGCAAAAATTGTCTTATCCTCTAAAACATTCCTTGGCCAAAATACTTGCAATTCAATAAGGAATTATTTGAGTGCTTCATTGTACAATCTATCTTTTTCAAGAGAGATTTCTTCTTCTCATCTTCATACTTTTGAAAAGGGATTAAGAGACTGAGGGTCTCTTGTTGTAAAGCAATCTGAACACAAAGGAAGCGCTGTCCTTGTGTGGTTCAGAACTTGTAAAGGGTTTTTACCAGATAGTGGAACTTTCAAGCGGGTTGCTTGGGGACTGGATTAGGCACAAGGGTGTGTCCGAACCATTATAAAACCGAGTTTGCACTTTCTCTTCCCTTAAACTCCTTTATTTATTGTTGCTTTACATTTACATTCAGATTGTTTATTTTGAATCATCTTTTAGAGACTCATCTTTAAGGGAACTTGGAACTTGCATTAAAATCAAAGTAGAATTTTAATTGGGGAAATAGTTTGTAATATCTTAATTCAACCCCCCTTCTTAAGATATCTGAGGCCACTTGTCTAACATGTTGGGAGATAAATTTAATTGAATTGAGAGAAGCCCAATCCAATTAAATTTTAGAGGGGGAGGTGAGCATTTGCTTGCTACACCCCATTGCCACATTATATAGTCACACTTTGTGCATATCCTTCATGCTTTACATGCCTCATGACACCTAAGCACACTTAGTGGAGAATCTTGGACTTGATCTTGGATTAGTGGGCTGAACCATAGCTAAAATTCACTAATCATAATTATTAAAATTTTGGCTCCAAAATTTTGCTCCACGAATTTAATTTTAAACTCAACTGAAATTTGAATCGAAATTCATATTTCCCTCCAATTTTGTGTGACACGTAGCCTTTAAATAGAGGCCATGTGTGTGCATTTTTTCAACTTTGATCATTTGAGAATTACACTTGAAAGTTCAGACCTCATTTGAGGCATAAAATTTCATGCTCCTTCTCTCCTTCTCCCTCCACTCATCTTCTCCTACCTTCAAGCTCTTATCCATAGCTTGTCCTATGTTGGTGAGCCTGAAATAAGATTTTAGAAGAGTTTGGACTGGGATTTAGAGCTTTGCATGTCTAGGGTTTCTAGAAAGTGAAAGGTCCAAGTTCCAGAGAGTTTTGAGAGATTTTGTTGTGTGAAGATCTGTAGAGACTAGAGCTTGAAGCAGGAGCCGGTTTGAGAGCTTGAGATGAGTTTGTGAGTGATTGTGAGATCCTAGAGGTGAAGGAGACATACTCACCACTTGTATTTTTGCAATCTTTCATCTTGTTCTTCTCTTTGTTGTTAAGAAGGCTTCCTGGTATGGAAAGCTAAATCCTCTGTTGGATCTTCCCTGTAGGTACCTGATGTAAATATATTTTTATCTATTTAATGATGTTTTGTGTGTTCTCTGTGCTATCTGCTTTTCATTCTAGTATGCCTTTACCTTGATCACATAGATGCATGCTTTGTTAGGGTCATTCAACAGTGGAAATTGGTTTGACTCTAAAGTCCTTGATAGTGCAGGGCTGAGTTGTCGTGCTTTCACGAGGAATCGGGGTGTGATAAGTTAGTTGAGTATGTGTGTCTTAATGCTGTCCTGGTTGAGTTTAGTCTTACAAGAGGAATCTGCGGACGATGCTTGATCAGGATTAGGCTAAACTATCATGAGGAATCGGGGTTTAGTATCTCAGGAGACACCATAAGAACTCATGAGCATTGTTAGATAGAGAATATCTTTTTAGCATCAGGCACCTATTAGGAAGACCAATGTGTTCTATACTTGTTTTTACACATCATTTCTCTTGCATGATTTTCTTTCTTTATGCAAAGATAGTTTATACACTTGTTCATATTCACACTTACTTTTACACACCAGACACCTATTTGCTGAAATAGCTTACCAAATAACACAAGTTCCCCGAGTGTTCGATACTCGGTTCTTACCGTTTTATAATACTTGTGCGATCCGGTGCACTTGCCGGAAGCCGAACATTGCAGTAATCCTATCAAACTAAATCTTATCTTATTAGAAAGCTAAGAAGATTATCTACAAATTGTAGAAAACTAAGCCGAACGTTGATCTCAAGATTAGTCTTGTAGTCTACTACGCCTAAAACTATTTTTTTAGGTGATACCAAAGTCATTGTTTAGTTAACATCTAGGCATACACTTTTTTATGAAGACCACTTTTTCAAATTCACACTTGAAAATTGAGTTTTAGCTATTGTAATCGATTACACCCTTCTGAAATCAAGTACAACAATACTAGAATCCACAAAACAGTTATGGAACTCGTCATTATCAGTTACATGACCTTGTATTTGATTAAAACATGACCAGAATCATTGAAAAAACCTTTAGATCTCAAAATAATTTGCTACAAGACCTTGCAATCGATTAAAATGTTCATGGTGGCTGGAAAATGCAATTCTACAACCTAAACCTCAATTTTAACAACTCAACACCAATTTCTAACATAGGAACATCCAATCCGCTATATAAGTCATCCCAAAGCAGGATGTGCACAGGAAAACATGAATTAACACATCAAACAACAATTTCATGGTTCTACTTCAAGGAAATCAAAATGCGGAAAAACACCTAAACACAGCAAAACCCTAAATCAAAACCTCATTCAAGCTTAAATACCCAAATCCCTGATTTCAATAACACAAAAAGGGGTAAAACCAAAGAATAATCTAAATATCATAATGTTAGAGATAGGGGGAGCAATGTGAAGATTAAGCTTTGGAGCTTGAAGAAGTTTCGTCTTTTTACATGCCTAACTCTTTGAGTGACATTTGTATTAATTGTTGCATCTTAGTTTGTATCTTTCCCTATGCTCATCATGCATCATCATATAGAGGTAGGAAGATTGTTTCTAAAGTTAGAAACTTCTTCAGTACATAAAACTCTGTTTTAATCGATTACACAAGTTTTTTGTAGCTTGTAGAGAGATTCTAGTTTCGGTTCAATTGATTATCAGTTATCCATAATCGATTACATAGTTCAGTTAAGACCATGTCTGGTTTTTCATGAGTTTATGCTTTAATCGATTACTAGGTGATCATAATCGACTACTTTATTCGTGAGTTTACACTTTAATCGATTACATCAAGAATATAATTAGTTACATTGTTCTTGAAAGCTTTCTAAGTGTTGGGAAGAACACTTTAATCGATTAAAATGATAATCTAATCGATTACTTCTTTGAAATAGTAGATTACATTGGTGATTTAATCGATTAGAGGTGGTTATAACTGTTTTCTCTATAAATAATCACCTTGTGTTCTCACTTTTAAGAGAGAAGAAAAAGTGCTTAGAATAAGTTTGTGCAACTCATGCCTTCTAGACTTTGTTTTCTGTAGTATCCATGGTAAAAATGAGTTGTTAACATCTTGTGAGATCAAGAAAAGATCCATTCAATCAAGCAAAGGTTCTTGCATTTGAACAACCAAGTTGTGTCTCTCATTGACTTAGCTTTTCGTGTGTTTTACATGTTGTTAGCATATGCATGAATTTTTGAAGGCATCCTAGAATAGGGTTTTTGAAAATTTATTTCTGAATAAGAACTGTAACAAAATGATGTTGTGTAAGGGTGATTTATTAAATATTGAAAAAAAATGATGGAACACACAAACCAAGAGGAGAGTGATTTGTTTTCAAAACAAAATAGACTTTTAAGACCAGAGTTACAAAAACTTCTTTTGTGCGAATCATATCACAAAACTTTGATATACCAAACTTAATCAATATTGGATCAATCCATCCTTTACACAATATCCTTTGTTAAAGTTATTTCTTTCAAAAAGATATTTTTATTGACCCTTTAGTAAATTGATTAAGACCAAAATGAAAAAGAAAGTTGAGATCACGAGAAGAATTAAACAATCTTTTTATACAAGGTCACTCTCTATCACTAGAGAAGCTAATTCTGTTATCTAATCCAAACCCGAATTAGATTTTCACTATGCATATAGAATTCTTATAAGCAATCACAAGTAATCTTAGTTCCTACCCCAGAAAAGAGATTTAGGCACCCAACGCTAGAGTCCTCTATGAATAAGAGCCTAAGAGAAACCTACCCTTAGACCAAACTAGAAAATCCTATTCTAGCATGTCATAAGAAATTCATGCACAAACAAGTAATGTGTAAACCATACACATGAAAACTAGAGTCAAAGATAGACCCAACCTGATCAATCCTTTCTTCAAAACCATGCTTGACTAAATGTGGTGTCTTCTTGACATCAATAAAGTATCACAACTCACTTATCATAAAAGGATCTTCATAATCAAAAGACTAGAGGTTGTGAGTCACTGTATCTAAAAACTTTTGTTCTCTTCTTTCATTTATATCAACTCATGCAAATTCACACTTAATAATCTTATATATAGAAGTAAGAAGACAAGGTGGCTATTTATAGAGAAAACAATTATAGTGGCCTGTAATTGATTAAATCTACAATGTAATTGATTAGTTCAACGAAGCAATCAATCAAATTATCTTTTTAATCGATTAAAGTGTTCTTCCCATAAATTAGAAACAACTCAAGAACAATGTAATCGATTAGATCCTCAATGCAATCGATTAAAGTGTTTTTGTTCACTTCTAAAACACTTATAGAAAGAGAAGTAATCAATTATATCACATGGTAATCAATTAAAATAGAGACTCTTGAATAAATCAATCATTGTCTCAAAAACAAGTATTTGATCGATTATGATGATGCTGTAATTGATTAAGCCGACACGAGACATAACTTTGTAAACTTGAAACAAATTGTGTAATTGATTAAAACATATGTCATACCCTAATTTCGTTTGGGGACCTTCATTTGCTAACGTTTTGATTCTTGTTAGCCGAATTGAACTGCTTGACACCAGTTGTCATGCAATTCAAAAGGTTTTTTGATGTTTCAGAAAAGAATGCGGAAAATACTCAAAAAAGAGGGCAAAAGGGTCATTTGCACACTTTTTCTGACCCCTAGCTCACCCAAGCTAGCCTCTGGCTCGCTTGGGCCAACAAATTACTTCATGGTGAAGTAATCAGCTCGCCTGGGCAAGCTTAGCCCGCCTGGGCGAGCAAGGTTGCTTCAGAATGAAGTAAACAGCTCACTTAGGCGAGCTACCTTTATCCCAAATTTCTTGTTTTGCTATAAATAGGCATGAAGGGAGGCTGAGAATGAGGTCCTAAGGTTTAGAGGTCCAGAATTAAGAAGAAAGAAGAGAAAAAAAAGAAGAAAGAAGAGAAAAAAGAAGCTAAAATGCCGCTGAATCGCAACTGCAATAGATTTCTACATCGTTCATCGGTCATTCTTCGTTCTTCATCCGGTTAGTGATTGCTTTAAGGATTTGAACTTGATTTATGGACCCTTAGGGGTCCTCCCTATTGTTTTGTGCATCTTCATCTCCTTCTTCGATCATCGGTAATCACTTTTCTTTTGTAAAGTAAGTTTTAACCAATCATTAGTGCTGCAAGTTATCTTAAAAAAGGGATTGAAGATTAATAAGCAAAAACAAAATAAAACCAACTCATAAACTTCTTCATTTCATCAAAAAATCAAGAGATCGTTTAAAGGTCCAACAACGCCTTAATGATTCTTTCCGCTTTTTAAAATCAAAGATTGTTTCAAGGTCCAACGCCTTAAACGAATTTTGTTCGCGGTTAAAATCAATCTTTCAAAAAACATAAAAACAATTTAATACACAAAATTTCAGACTTAAAGAACTACGTAGGTCTAATTTCCTCATCGCACCCGAGGATACGTAGGAGCAAGGGTAACACCCTTGTCGACCCCAAAAAGAAAAAAAACATAAAAAGGGAAAATACATAAAAAAAAATATAAAAGGGAAAGTACATAGTTTTGAAGTCATGATTTGCACACTCGATTAAAGGCTATCATCCCTTGTGATGGGCGCGTGGGGTGCTATTACCTTCCCCTTGCGTAAACAACTCTCGAACCCTCATTTTCAAAATCCACAGACCATCATCTTTTTTGGTTTTTCTAACTTTTTCCTCAAATAAATGTTGCTGGCGACTCCGCTCGTTTTCTCCCTTGGAGACAAACGCTTTGGCCCATGATTTTGGCCTTTTCCCTCCCCCGCCGAAGGGTAGGTTGCGACAGATGGCGACTCCATTGGGGAATTGTTAGAGAGTTAGGCCATTCAGTCAATGTGCGATGTTTTTATCATGCCTTCTTCTTTATTTATGTTCCCTTTTCCTTTTATCTTTTGTTTGTCCATATTTGTACATAACCGTTCCTATTTTGTTGTGTTTGGTGTGTGTTTGTCTATCAATTACATTCATAGTTAGAAATATTTTTTCTACGCACGTGGCACCTATACCTCAAACACACATTGAGATATTAGGCCCTATACCTAAGTCTATGTGAGCCATAAGGAGTGGAGGTTGATCTGTGGTCATGCTAGGTTTCCGACTCGCTTGATGACAGTGAAGCCTCATCTAGAGTTTTTCTCTTTTGGTGATGCATTGTTGCTGATAGTCCCTATCGCCATAATGTATTACCTAAGAGGATGATATCTCTAGAGACCAATAAAGTTACATGAAGCCACCCTTAGGAGTTATCACTAAAAGTGGACTTTTGGATCCTTTCCATTAGGTTCCAGGATTAGGGGGCATATAGAAAACTCACTCTGGCATGTTCCTTGATTGCATCATGCATCTCTTCATGGCATCGTAATGGACATATCATTCATGCATTCATCATTTATCATATTCGTGCATTGCATTTGCATAACTCATTGCATTGTCATACATCTTCATTTAGCATGATATTATTCAGCCAACTGCATATATTCTATTTCCATCGTTTGCATGTTATGTTCACTCATGCATGATCATGACACATAGTTGCTCATGCCTTGCATTTTCCAAAAAAAAAAAGCAAAAAAAAATCGTTTGATTCATTGTGTTTGAAATAAAAAGTGCATACATTCATGTGACCTCATTTTATCATTCCTAAAAGTTGTCTTTTGAGAGAAAAGTGAGTTATCAAGAACAAGAGTCGTTTGGCTTAATCTGTCAATTGAAAAATCCTTTAAATGTTTATCGTCCTTGAAAATTCATTTTCGAGAATCTGCATAGTTTCTTTCATTTTTCTTTGCTACAAGGTCATGAAAAAGAAAACAATAGATACCTCAGAGCCCTACATTGGGGCAATGAGAGGCACCATGCATGAGCCTCAAGCGAACTTAGGGGCAGATCAAAAGTTCTTACTCGGTAGGTCAAGAATCCAAAAGGGTGGCCTAGGCAAAAATTAGAGAATAATAAAAATAAAATAAAATAAAAAAGAATCAGGGGCGTGTTATTAAGGTTTTGCCCTAAAATCCAAACTACAAAGGGATCTAAGTCAAGATTTAAAATGACACATGGCCATGTTTCAACATCCCAAACACCAGTTTATCCTTTGCTACCCCCTCCGAGCCAAAGCATATTTGTTTTCTAAACACAACAAAAAAAGGAAGCAAAAGCAAAACAAAAACCCTGAGTAAGAACCACCGGGATGAGCAATGCAAACAACACATGCATAAAGTTGTGCAACAAAAAAAAAAAAAGAAAAGAAAATAAAATCCACCAAAGGTGAGTGAAGAAAAAAAGAGATAGAAGATCTCCAAATTCTACAAGAAAGGCACAAAAGTGCAATGAAAGATTAATGTATGAGACAAAAGGAGTAGAGCCTTGCCTAAATGGTACAAGTAATGCTCTTGAGGTTCTTACTCGATATAACCCTTAAACACTCTTTGATCCTCTTTGATCTTTTCTTTCGTAGCCCTTTTACCCCTGACCATGTTACAAGCCCATGTGGATCAAGGAATGACTGATTTTGCTTTTAAGTTGAGATTCTGGAATGAAACCCACACACACTTGTGATTGTTGAAAAAACATATGTAAGAAAAAAAAAAGAGAAAACCCCTGAGGTTCACACTTGCACATTTGAGAAGAAAACTCATCCGACCAGGAGCTTATGGAAAATGCCCAAAGATAATTGTGATAGTAGGGTACACCTGATATTGATCGCCTATGCAAAACTCCTTACGATTCCTTTTGAATCCAAGGGTGGCCTTCGCTAGATAAATTCTTTCAGGATCAGCCCTTGCCATTGAGTATCAGTGGGATCGATAGACCCATGGCATCACTTTATGACCTTTAATCAAGAAAGTTTCACTTGGTCATATACCAAAGTGTGACAATCCATTGTTATCCTTCAATGGGGGGGCACAATCGATCCCAAAGCCTTATGTTTCCTTGCTGTGTATAATAATAGAAGGTTTTATTTTTAAGAAATAAAGAGGAAAACCCTAGGATCAATATTTTGGTTGATTGATTGAATGTCGAACGACTGCACTGCCGTCACTCGATTTTCAAGTGATCAAACAAAACATACACTCTAAGGGAGTCCTCAAAGAGATTTGAAAAAAAAAATAGAATGAGATTGCACGAATTATCAAACATCTTCTAGAAAGAAACATTCAATCTGTGTTTTCCACAAAAAGAAGGAAAAAAAATCAAATCAAATCCAAATCACAAAAATAGGAAGGAATGCCATGAACATTGTATGATTTTCCATTGCATTGCATTGTTGTTTACAAAGCCTACATTTACTACATTTCAAGAAAAAGGTTGCATGCATCTAATCCCAAAAATCATGTTCATAAGTGCATAGACTTCTCTAGATATACCAATTTCCCAAATCTAATCTATTGAGTTTAGGATGAGAGGCCCTCTCAAAGAGTCAATCTCTTGCTTTCTCATAAGGTTAAGCCCTTTGGTACTAGTACCTATTGGCATGTTTCGTAGGACTCAAAGTCCTCACTTTTATCTTTCATAGGACTCAAAGTCCTCGCCTCTATCTTTCATAGGACTCAACGTTCTCGTCTTTCAGAGGACTCAAAGTCCTCACAATTATCTTTTCAAAGACTATCATAGTCTTTTTTGCCTTCGAGACTATCAAGTCTGTTGGCTTGCAAAGACAATCAAGGTAATCTGCCTCTTTTTTGAAAACTTCAATGTCTTTTGACCAAGACTATCATAGTCTTCTTTACATTTTCAAGACTATCAAAGTCTGATGTCATGCGGAGACAATCATGGTCATCCGCTTTTGTTGTTTTCAAGACTATCGAAGTCTGACGTCATGCAGAGACAATCATGGTCATCTACTTTCATTGTTTTAAAGAATATCAAAGTCTGACGTCATGCAGAAACAATCATGGTCATCCGCTTTTGTTGTTTTCAAGACTATCGAAGTCTAACGTTCATGCGAAGACAATCAAGGTCCATCCGCTTTCGTTGTTTTCAAAATTATCAAAGTTTGTCGTCATGCAGAGATAATCATGGTCATTTGTTTTCTTTACTTTTCAAAGACTATCATAGTCTTTTGTCTTGTGGAGACAATCAGAGTCATCCACCTTTACTTTTCAAAGACTATCATAGTTTTGTCTTGTGGAGAGAATCCGGGTCATCCGCCTTTACTTTTCAAAGACTATCATAGTCTTTTGTCTTGTGGAGACAATCAGAGTCATTCGCCTTTACTTTTTAAAGACTATCATAGTCTATTGTCTTACGGAGACAATCAAGGTCATCTGCCTTTACTTTTTAAAGACTATCATAGTATTTTGTCTTGCAGAGACAATCAGGGTCATCCGCCATTACTTTTCAAAGACTATCATAGTCTTTAGTCTTGCGGAGACAATCAGGGTCATCCGCCTTTACTTTTCAAAGACTATCATAGTCTTTTGTCTTACAGAGACAATCAAGGTCATCTGCTCCTTTACATTTCGAAGACGAAAATGTCTTCAGTCATTTATGCTTTCAAAAGGCGACAATGCCTTCATTTTCATTTCGAAGACGACAATGTCTTCAATCATTTATGCTTTCAAAAGACGATAATGCCTTCATTTACATTTTGAAGACAACAATTTCTTCAGTCATTTATGCTTTCAAAAGGCGACAATGTCTTATGTTCATTTCGAAGACGACAATGTCTTTAATCATCTCAAAGACTTCAATGTCTTTTGTCCTTGTGCTTCATAGGACTTGAAGTCCTTTATTTCTATGTTTTTGTTTAAAAAAAAGAAGAAAAAGAAGAATATATATATATATATATATATATATATATATATATATATATATATATATATATACTAAAAAACAAGAAAAAAGAAAAAAGAAGAACTTGAATGTTCTCATGTTTCCTCGGTTTCACTTCCTTGGTTTTTTCCAGTTGCTCAGTCGAATAGCAAGATCGCTCGAACAAAATTAGTGTCTTTATCTTTACTTCCCTTTTATTTCCAATAAAAGATAAGTAAAGAGGGGCAACTGTCATACCCTAATTTCATCTGGGGACCTTAATTTGCAAATGTTTTGATTCTTGCTAGCCAAATTGAGCTGCTTGACACCAATTTTCGCGCAATTCAAAAGGTTTTTTGACGTTTTAGAAAAAAATCTGGAAAATACTCAAAAAGGAGGGAAAAAGGGTCATTTGTACACTTTTTCTAACCCCTGACTGGCCTGGTTCACCAAATTACTTCATGGTGAAGTGATCAGCTCACCTGGGTGAGCTCAGCCCACCTGGGCGAGCAAGGTTGCTTTAGAATGAAGTAAACAGCTCGCCTAGGTGAGCTACCTTTATCCCAAATGCCTTGTTTTGCTATAAATAGGCGTAAAGGGAGGCTAAGAATGAGGTCCTAAGGTTTAGAGGTCCAGAATTGAGAAAAAATAAGAGAAAAGAAGAAGAAAGAAGAGAAAAAGGAGCTAAAACGCCGCTGAATCGCAACTGTAATTGATTTCTACATCGTTTTTTGTTCGTTCTTCGTTCTTCGTTCTTCATCTAGTTAGTGCTTGCTTTAATTATTTGAACTTGATTTATGGACCCTTAGGGGTCCTTTTTGTTGTTTTGTGCATCTTCATCTCCTTCTTCGATCATCGATAATCGCTATTCTTTTGTAAAGTAAGTTTTAACCAATCATTAGCACCGCAAGTTATCTTAAAAAAGGGATTGAAGATTAATAATAATAAAAAAAAAGCAACTCATAAAATTCTTCATTTCATCAAAAAATTAAGAGATCATTTAAAGGTCCAACGCCTTAACGATTCTCTTCTCTTATAAAAAAGTAAGAGGTCGTTTCAAGGTCCAATGTCTTTACAATTCTCTTCGCTTTTCAAAATCAAAAGATTGTCTCAAGGTCCAACGCCTTAAATGACTTTTGTTCGTGGTTAAAATCAATATTTCAAAAAACATAAAAACAATTTAACACACAAAATTTCAGACTTAAAGAACTACGTAGGTCTGATTTCCTCATCGCACCTGAGGATATGTAGGAGCAAGGGCAACACCCTTGTCGACCCCAAAAAATAAAAAAAAAACATTAAAAGAGAAAATACATAAAAACTATAAAAAGGGAAAGTTGATAGTTTTGAAGTCATGATTTGCACACTCGATTAAAGGTTGTCATCCCTTGTGACGGGCGTGTGGGGTGTTAATACCTTCCCCGTGCGTAAACAACTCCTGAACCCTCTTTTTCAAAATCTGTAAACCATCGTCCTTTTTGGTTTTTCTAATGTTTTCCTCAAATAAACATTGGTGGCGACTCCGCTCATTTTCTCCCTTGGAGATAGATGCTTTGGCCCATGATTTTGGCCTTTTCACTCCCCCGCCAAAGGGTAGGTTGTGACAATAGAGAGTTTGGTCTATTGAAGAAATTTTCTTCTTACTCACACATGATGATGCATGATGCACAAAAGATATGATAAAGGCTAAGATGCAACATTCAATATAACAATCAATACAAATGCCACTCAAGAGAGTTGAGAATGTAAAAGACAAAACTTCTTCAAGCTGATCTTGAAGATTCAAGGCTAGGTCTTCATGTTTCTCCCCATCTCTAACAATCTTCTCCGTTTTGGTTTTGATGATGCCAAACTTGAATTTTCCGTTGAGTGCATTTGGAGGGTCTAAGTCTTTAGAGTAGAGACTTTTCTTTTCTTAGTCTACCTGAAAATTCTTAACACTAAGAGAAGTATCAATTTATATCATCATCATCATTATATTTTGTATTGTATATCTTAATGATGTAAATGCTAATGTAGTGTATTCTCCCTTTTTTCACAGTGAAATATGTTGAACAAATGCCAATGCAATATGCTAGTTCTCCCCATTTTAGCATTAATAAGGCCAAAAACTGAAGGGAAAGAAAACCATATCATTTCATTAATCATAAGACTGAAAAAAAAACTTAACTTTTATCAATCATAGACAAACATAACATAATAAAGGCAGAGCAAACCACGAAACAACAAAGAAAACTTTGAACCATAACTAAGCTTCATCCTTATTGGGGTTAAGGAGGTTACTAAGGGTTAGCCTAGTTTCTATGTTTTCCAGGCGAGTAGTAATGTTTTCTAAAGTATTGAGAGCGTCAGCTGAGTGCTCTTGATAGAGGTGAAGCATGACATCCATCTTCTAAATCATGAGAAACTCAAAAGGATTCCATTGATGTCCAGGCTCTTCCAGAGCTTCAGCTTCTGCTTCTTCTTCCATCTGGTCCATGTTTCCTATTGTTGGTGGCTCTCCAGCTATAATTCGCTCATGTTCAACAAACCTTATCCCAAGCTTCTTGAGATGCATTTCAGTGATCTCACTAGAAGCTTTGGTGAAATCAACTATCTCATTAGATACATCGACATTGAAATAGTCAATGAGTCATAAGGCAAGCACAACATACGAAAATTCATAATCCACTAACCAACGACTCTTCATCATGATGTCTTCAATTAGAAGTACCCAATTCATCTTAATACTAGATTTAAGACCATATACAATCTACAAATCATCATCATTTACCTGCACATGATTACTTGACCTCAGAGTGAGAATATAAGTTGTGAGGTACACGAGCATTCTGTCTTCTGTTTTTAGACCACCTACACTTGGGTGATTCCTCAAATACCTTGTTGTGTCAAGAAGCATTCCCTTGTAGGCTTGCATTTTATCATACCCATCAACAGATTCTTCAAATTTGGGGACTCCACCCATGTCCAGTTAGGCTACTGCCTTCCAAACTTTAGCGTTGATAACCATTTCTGCTCCATTTACTGTAGAAAAGATATTACATTCTAACTCAGCACGGGCACACGTGTAGAAGACTTTCACTTGCTTTGGATAAAAATTTCATTTCATCTACATAAGATTGGGCAAACCTTGAGCTTCAAGTAGCTTAGGGAAGTTAAACCCTTACTGAGAGAACCACTCCAAGTCCAAATACTTGGGTATTCTCACATTCTTCATAGCATAAATCATTTTCTAGTTGTTCTTCTTACTTTCAATAGTAAACCCTATATCCAGCCTGTTGAGAGCAGTTTGAGAGTACTCTCCTTGCTTCCTCTTAGAAGACTTGAGTTTCTTCTGAGCTCTAGAGGGGTTGCTCGCCATATTCAGAAAAAAAAGAGTTTGGAAGTAGAAGAAAGGTTGAGTTTAGAAATGGGTGATTACATGAAATGTTGGTGTGATTTATGGATGGGTTAGGGTTGCCTTTTTATAGAAAGGTTGGTGTCATTTTGGTTGACTAAGGTTGGTGGAGGAAGTAAATGCAGAAATAATGGTGCTAGATGAGGTGAAAATGAAGAAATGTAACGGATTACACGCAACAGACATGCAAGTAATTGATTAAAATGACAAAGTAATTGATTAAATTGGCCCTTGTTTTCACCTAAAACCAAAAACTGCTATAAGTAATCGATCAAAACACAAGTGCAATCAATTAAATATGCCAAAAAACTCCCCTTGAGACCATGGTAATCGATTAAAATGTTCAGTAATCAATTAAAATAGAAAAAAAATCCACACAAAACTCTTACTTATGGGCATCTAATCAATTAAACAAATAGGTAATTGATTAAAACAAACAGTTTTAAACCGAAACACCACAAATACAAAAATGGTAATTGATTAAAATTCGGGGTAATTGATTAAAACAAAAGATTTTCAAAACCAACAGCATGTATCAATCAATGGTAATCGATTAAATCAAGGCATAATTGATTAAAATAGAGAGAAATCACAAAATAATCAAGGGAAGCATGTAATTTTCTAAAAATCAGATGGCTAAAGAAACATATCAACAAACTAAGACACTTCAAGAGAAATCAAGAGATATAGATTGCAATATACAATAAATTATATGCACTAAATAAAACATCACTCGATGCTAGGTCCATCTAAGATGCCTAGCTCATTGCTAATGAAGAAGAACCTATCTCTAGCAAGTGGTTTTGTGAAAATATCTGTTAGTTGATGCTCACTATCAATGAAATCAGTGCATCAATCACCTTTTAAAACATGATCTCTAAGGAAATAATGTGCTATCTCTATGTGTTTAGTTCTAGAATGCATGAAAAAATTCTTAGTTGGATTGACCACACTTGTGTTGTCACATTTTCGAGGAATGTGATCAATGTTTACTCCAAAGTCTTCTAGTTGTTGTTTCATCCAAAGACTTTGAGCACAACAACTTCTAGCTGCAATATACTCAGCTTATGCAGTGGAAAGTGCTACACAAGCCTTTTCTTGAAATTCCAAGATACAAGAGAGCTTCGTAATAGGTGGCATATCCCACTAGTGCTTTTCCTATCTAGTTTGCGACCTGCAAAATTAGAATTCAAAAAAGCCCGATATATTGAAGGAGGTACCTTTGGGATACCGCCAACCAACATTGGTTGTGCCCTTAAGGTACTTAATGATCCTTTTGGCAGCTATTAAGTGAGATTCCTTAGGATTAGCCTAACACCTTGCACACAAGCAAACACTAAGCATGATATCTAGTCTACTTACAGTTAAGTAAAGGAGTGATCCAATCATACCTTTATATCTTGACTCATCCATTGATTTACCTTTCTCATCTAGATCAAGATAGGTTGAAGTTGCCATTGGAGTTGATGCTTCATTGCATTTTCCATGCCAAATTGCTTTATTAGTTATGTATAGTATTTGGTTTGACATAGGAAGGTACCGTGTTTCATATGCTTGAATTGGAGTCTAAGGAAGAAGTTCAACTCCCATCATAGACATCTCAAATCCTTTTTGCATACAACTAGAAAATTCCTTACACAAAATTTCATTAGTAGCACCAAGTATAATATCATCAACATATATTTGAACAATTAACAACTCACTATTTACTTTCTTAATAAATAATGTTTTGTTAACTTGGCCTCTTGTGAAAGATTGCTCAATTAGAAAACTGCTCAATCTATCATACCATGAACTTGGTGCTTGCTTCAAACCATACAGAGCCTTTTTCATCCTATAGACATGATTAGGATGTTCATAGTTCATGAAACTTGGTGGTTGATCTACATACACTTCTTCTTCAATGAGACCATTGAGGAAGGCACTCTTCACATCCATTTGGAATAGTCTGAAATCCATGATACACGCAAATGCAAGAAATAGTCTTATGCCTTCTAACCTTGCAACTAGAGTGTAGGTTTCATCATAGTCAATTCCTTCTTCTTGGCTATAACCTTTTGCAACCAACCTAGCTTTATTTTTTACTATGATGCCTGACTCATAAATTTTATTTTGAAATACCTACTTGGTTTCGATTGGCTTGTGAGAGGTTGGTTTTGCAACTAAGTCCCACACTTCATTTCTCTTAAATTGATTTAGCTCTTCATGCATTTCCATCAACTAGTGTTCATCACACAAAGCTTCATTAATGTTTCTTGGTTCGACCTAAGAAATAATATCCATATTGTTACACAAAATCCTAAATATAGAACGAGTAAAGACACCCTTTGAGATTTCACCAATGAGAGGTTTTTTTGAGTTCTCCAATCTCTAGGTAAGTATTTCATAGTTGTGGTTGATATTTCGTTGCTTTGTTCAAGTTCTTTAGATTTGATTTCATCTTAAAGAGAATAATCCTTTTCCTTAAAACCAACATCATCTTCTTCTAAAGAATTATATTGAACAATAGAGTTAGTTTCATCACATACTACATGAACAGATTTTTCAACAATTAGAGTTCTCCTATTGAATACTCTATAAGCTCTACTATGCAATGAGTAACCAAGAAAAATAGCCTCATTGGCCTTTGCATCAAATTTTTCAAGAGAATCTTTACCATTATTCAAAACAAAACATTTGCAACCAAAAACTCTCAGGTGAGATATATTTGGTTTTCTTCCTTTATAAAGTTCATAAGAAGTTTCCTTTAAAATATGTCTACTAAGTACTCTGTTCAAAGTGTAATAGATGACATGTACAATATCATCTCAAAAGTACTTAGGTAACTTTGTTTCATTTAGAAGGGTTCTTCATCCTTCATCCATCGATTTATTTTTCCTCTCTGCAACACCATTTTGTTGAAGTGTTCTTGGGGCAGAAAAATTGTGGTGAATTCCATTTTCTTCACAAAACTTTTCAAAAAACTCATTTTGAAATTCATCGCCATGATCACTTCTAATTGAAACAATGTTAAGACCTTTTTCATTTTGAATAATCTTGGCAAGTTTTTGAGAAGAATCAAAAGCTTCATTTTTGGTTTTCAAAAACAAAGTCCATGTGAACCTTGAGTGATGTGTCATTATTTTCTCCTATTTCTTAACCCTTTTATGCACCATTTTAAGTATTGATTAATCTTAATTTTCAAATTAATTAGGCAATTTTATTATTTGGGCCCATTAAGCTAATTTGATGTTTTTAATCTAATTTCAGGAATAATGAAGCATTGGGCTTGAATCCAGAATTGGGCTTGAACTTGAAGGGGGTAGACTATTTTATTCTACAAAATTTTATCTTATCAAGACTTTATCTTATCTAGATATTATTTAGATTTGATCTCATCTAGATATTATTTCATCTAGATCTTATCTTATCTTATCTTATCTAGATTTGATTTTATTTTATTTATGTGCTTGGATTTAAAACAGATTTGTAAGCTTTGGGGTTGGAAAACTATATAACAGCACCAAGGTTCTAGTTTAGTCCCCCTCTCTTCTCTCTCTCCTTTTCTTTCCTGTTTTCGTTTTTAGTTTTAGGCTTATCTTCTTTTAGACACTTTTTCGTTTTGCAATTCCAGTTTTTACTTTTCGTTTCAGCAATAAAATTTTGTTCTTTAATCCATAATTTCGTTCTCTATTGATTAATGGAAGGCTAAGTCCCCAGCGTTGTTTTCTCTTGAGTGTCAAACACAGTTCTCTTTGAGGTTCTATTATTACTATTAATTTCTGTTCAGTTTTTCCTCTTCACTAATTACTCTAAATTTGTTGCTATTAATTCATGCATGCTTAGTGCTTGATTAATTGTCTCTGCGCTTAATTTACGTTCATGCTTAATGATCGTTTATGAGTGATTGGTGTATGTGTTGCTTAATCACATAATGAATGCCTTATGTTAAATTTCACTTAGTAATTTAATTTAGGGTTGGATTAAGTGGTTGAACTAATAAAGGATAAACTCTCGTAACCTAGGATAAGAGACTTGCTTGTGAATCAAGGGGAACTGATTGGTGTATGTGTTTTGCTATGAATAGTGTTTTGCGATGGATTTAGCGACCACTTTTGTGAACTAGAAAACAGGGTAGTTGTGGAAATCCCTTAGCGACGGATTTTAGAGACTACCCTTGCAGAATTAATTGGGATTTTTTTGTTTTGGTAGCTATAGTTGTTATTTTTGGCTGATTTTTTTGTGGTCACTTCTTTTGATTAGAACGCCCACTCAACCATAAGATATGGAAATCAATAGAATCGTATTTTGTGGGGAAAATAGCTAGAGCCCTTAGTTTGGTCAGATTTGAAAGTTCCAAAAAAGTAGCCAATTTGAGTTTTGTCAAAACTTCAAACAGCCATAACTTTTGCTCCGGCTATCAGAATCGCTATTATTATATATGTATTGGGGGTAGAAAAAAATTTCCCATGCTGTGGCAGCTGCCATAGGCCGGCTGAGGTCTCCTTCTTCCAAAAATTGTGATTCTGTCAAAAGTTTTTTATTTTCCAAGTATTATTCTCTTATTTTTCTTAACTTATCGTTTTTAGCTTCTATAGTTAGACTTTGAATTTTTGTTTGAAATTTTTTTTTGCTATCTTCTCATCATTTTATAAGGTTGCTCACAAAATTTCAAGTCATTTGGATATCATTTAATGGTAGTTGTAGTTCAAACCTACACTGTTACTTGCATAAGAAGGCAACTAGTTGTGCATGCTGAATACAGTGTATGACTAGAGGCAATCCATTTGACTTACAACCCTTTGATCCTGAGATAGATAGGACATTTCATAGATTAGTTAGACATCATTTAGTACCTTTTGAGCATCCTGAGCATTCTGTTATTGGTGATTTTGAGCATTATTGTTTTGAACATTCTGAGAACATGGCACAACCTCCACCCCGTGAGAGGACTCTAAGGGAAATGGCTGCACCTGATTTCACCTACGAAAGCTTGTGCATCCAATACCCTGATGAGGATGTCCCATATGTTCTTAAAACTGGACTGATCCATTTGCTTCCAAAGTTTCATGGCCTTGCAGGTGAAGACCCGCACAAACATCTGAAAGAATTCCATATTGTCTGCTCCACCATGAAACCCCCAGATGTCGAGGAGGATCACATATTTCTGAAGGCCTTTCCTCATTCTCTAGAGGGAGTGGCAAAGGACTGGCTTTATTACCTTGCTCCACGGTCTATCACGATCTGGGATGACCTCAAGAGAGTATTCTTAGAAAAAAATTTCCCTGCTTCCAGGACCACGACCATCAGAAAGGATATTTCAGGAATTAGGCAACTCAGTGGAGAGAGCCTATATGAATACTGGGAGAGATTTAAAAAACTATGTGCCAGTTGCCTTCACCACCAGATTTTGGAGCAGTTTCTTCTCCAATATTTTTATGAAGGACTCAGTAACATGGAGAGAAGCATGATAGATGTTGCCAGTGGTGGAGCCCTTGGAGACATGACCCTTGCTGAAGCCAGGAATTTAATTAAGAAGATGGCTTCCAACTCCCAACATTTTAGTGCCATAAATGATGCTATAGTCATTAGAGGAGTGCATGAGGTAGCTACAAACTCATCTGCATCATCTGAAACTAAGAAGCTTGAAGGTAAACTAGATGCCTTGGTTAACCTGGTAACCCAATTAGCCATGAATAAAAAATCTACACCTGTCGCCAGACTTTGTAGTTTATGCTCCTCTGCCGACCACCACACAGACCTTTTGCCCTTTTGTGCAACAATCTGAAGCAAATTGATAACCAGGCCCTGCCCTTTTGTGCAACAATCTGAAGCAATTGAACAGCCTGAAGCTTATGCTGCAAACATCTACAATAAACCTCCTCAACCTCAGCAACAAAATCAGCCACAACAGAACAATTATGACCTCTCCAACAACAGGTACAATCCAGGGTGGAGGAATCATCCCAACCTTAGATGGTCGAATCCTTCACAACAGCAGCAACAACAACAACAACAACAACCTTATTTTCAGAATGTTGCTGGCCCAAGCAGACCATACATTCCTCCACCAATCCAGCAGCAACAACAACAACAACAACAACAGCCCCAGAAACAACAAACAGTTGAGGCTCCTCCACAACCTTCCCTTGAAGAACTTGTGAGGCAAATGACTATGCAAAACATGCAGTTTCAACAAGAGACCAGAGCCTCCATTCAGAGCTTAACTAATCAGATGGGACAATTGGCTACACAGTTAAATCAACAATAGTCCCAGAATTCTGACAGATTGCCTTCTCAATTTGTCCAAAATCCCAAAAATGTGAGTGCCATTGCATTGAGGTTGGGAAAGCAGTGTCAAGGACCTCAACTAGCAACATCTTCCTCATCCGCAAATGAACCTGCCCAACTGCACTCTACTCCAAAAAAAGATGATGACAAAATTTAAAGAGTAAGTTACCTAACAATTTCTATGCAGGTGAATCTTCCACTGGTAAGTCTGATTTATAGAAGCAGCATATCCCTCTTCCATTACCTCCAAGAGCAATTTCCAACAAAAAAATGGAAGAGACAAAGAAGGAGATATTGGAAACATTTAGAAAAGTAGAGGTAAACATACCTCTGCTGGATGCAATAAAGCAAATTCCAAGATATGATAAATTCTTGAAGGAGTTGTGCACTAATAAGCGGAAGCTTAAAGGAAGTGAAATAATTAGTATGGGTAGAAATGTCTCCGCATTGATTGGTATATATGTTCCCCAAATCCCTGAAAAATGTAAAGATCCAGGTACATTCAACATACCTTGTATTATAGGGAACAATAAGTTTGACAATGCCATGCTAGATTTAGGAGCTTCTGTTAGTGCTATGCCTCTGTCTATTTTTAATTCTCTATCTCTAGGTCCTTTGCAATCAACTGATGTGGTAATTCATTTAGCTAATAGAAGTGTTGCCTATCCTGCTAGTTTCATAGAGGATGTCTTAGTTAGAGTTGGTGAACTGATTTTCCCTGTTGATTTTTATATTTTGAATATGGAGGAGGGATTTTCTAAAGGATCAGTTCCCATCATTCTAGGCAGACCTTTTATGAAAACTGCTAGAACTAAGATAGATGTATATGTAGGCACACTATCTATGGAGTTTGGTGATATAACTGTTCATTTTAATATTCTTGATGCTATGAAACACCCATCTGAAGATCTTTCTGTATTTCGTGTTGAAATAATTGACCATATTGTTGATGAATACATGACTAATCTTCATTCTAATCTGCATGCTTGTCACTCTTCATGCATTGAATCTGAATTTGTACTTGATCATTTGTCTGAATTTGATGCTGAGAGTGAATCTGAATTTGATATTGATTACATGTATGATGTTTTACCTCTTGAGATTGATTTTATAAAGTTAGATAGAACTAACCATGTTTCAGGAAGTACACATACTTCTAACTTTCTTTATGAGGTACAGGCTGAGAAACCATCTCTTTCTACCACTATCCAATCGGCAACACCAGAATTGAAGCCTCTACCATCAAATTTAAAATATGCTTACTTGGATGATAGCAAAAGTTTTCCAGTAATTATATTTGCCTCCCTTGATGATGAGCAAGAGGAGAAGTTGTTATCAGTTCTCAAGAAGCATAAGAAGGCTATAGGCTGGACCCTGGCGGACATTCCTGGTATAAGCCCATCCACATGTATGCATCGAATAAATTTAGAGGATGAGGCTAAACCAGTAAGACAACCACCGAGAATACTCAACACGGTGATTCTTGATGTAGTGAAGAATGAGGTAACCAAGCTTTTGCAAGCTGGAATCATTTATCCTATCTCCGACAACCAATGGGTGAGTCCCGTCCAGGTAGTCCTGAAGAAAACTGGCCTCACCGTGATAAAAAATGAGAAGGAGGAGCTGATTCCTACTCGGGTGCAGAACAGTTGGAGAGTCTGCATCGACTATAGGAGGCTGAACCAGGTTACCAAAAAGGACCATTTCCCCCTGCCATTTATTGACCAGATGCTTGAACGCTTGGTAGGTAAATCTTACTACTGTTTCCTTGATGGTTTTTCTGGTTATATGCAAATCACTATTGCTCCTGAGGATCAGGAAAAGACCACATTAAGTTGCCCCTTCGGCACTTTTGCCTAAAGGAGGATGCCTCTTGGCCTGTGCAATGCCCCTGGTACCTTCCAGCGGTGCATGATAAGTATTTTTAGTGATTTTTTAGAAAATTGCATAGAGGCGTTTATGGATGATTTCACTGTATATGGATCCTCTTTTGATGTTTGTTTGGATAGTCTGGAAAAGGTTTTGAATAGATGCACTGAAACTAACCTTGTTCTAAATTTTGAAAATTTTCATTTTATGGTTGAGCAAGGTATAGTTTTAGGCCACATTGTTTCCAATAAGGGCATTAAAGTAGATCCTGCAAAAATTTCTGTTATTTCACAATTGCCTTACCCTTCTTGCGTGTGAGAGGTGCGATCTTTTCTTAGTCATGCAGGATTCTACAGGCACTTTATAAGAGATTTTGGCAAAGTAGCCCTTCCACTATCCAACTTGTTGCAAAAAGAGGTGGAGTTTGACTTTAATGATAAATGCAAAGAGGCTTTTGATTGCCTCAAAAGAGCACTGACTACCACCCCCATCATCCAAGCACCCAACTGGACAACCCCTTTTAAGCTTATGTGTGATGCATCAAATTATGCATTGGGGGCTGTCCTTGCTCAAAAAATTGATAAATTGGCTAGGGTGATATATTATGCTTCTAGGACTTTAGATGCTGCCCAAGCGAATTATACTACTACTGAGAAAGAGCTACTAGCCATAGTTTTTGCTCTTGAAAAATTTCATTCTTATTTGATTAGTACTCACATTATTGTTTATACTGACCATGCAACTCTAAAGTACTTGTTGAAGAAGGCTGATTCAAAGTCTAGGTTGATCCGATGGATGCTCTGGCTCCAAGAATTTGACTTGGAGATCCGTGATAGGAGCGGTGCACAAAATTTGGTTGTTGATCATTTGAGTCAGATCGAACATGTGTCTGATGAGGACTCACCCATTCGGGATGATTTCCCGGATGATCATTTATATATACTGTATAGTATTTCTGATTCTCTTTCTACTCCCTTTTTTTGCTAACATTGTCAATTATTTAGTTGCTTCTGTTTTTCCTCCCTTAGCATCTAAGGCTCAAAAAGATAAAATTAAAAGTGATGCTAAGCATTTTATTTGGGATGACCCCTACTTGTGGAAATTGTGCAGTGATCAAGTCATTAGACGATGCATTCCAGATCATGAGACTGACTCAGTCCTGCAGTTCTGTCATTCTTCCGCACCAGGAGGTCATCTGGGTGTTCAAAGGACAGCTCGCAAAGTGCTTGACTGTAGCTTTTATTGGCCCACCATCTTTAAAGATGCGTGGAATATTTGTAGCACTTGTGAGCAGTGTCAGAGAGCAGGAAGTACACTTACATGGCGACAACAAATGCCTCTGCAACCTATGCTATTTTGTGAGGTGTTTGATGTATGGGGTATAGATTTCATGGGCCTTTTTACTGTATCTTTTGGTTATGTTTACATTCTCCTTGCAGTTGATTATGTTTCAAAATGGGTGGAAGCCAAGCCCACTAGAACTAATAATGCTAAGGTTGTTGTAGATTTTGTCAGATCTAATTTGTTTTGCAGGTTTGGAGTACCTAAAGCAATCGTTAGTGATCAAGGAATCCATTTTTGCAACAAATCAATGCATGCCTTGCTTAAAGCGTACGGAGTTGTACACCACCCCTAAACCAATGGACAAGCATAAATTTCTAACAGGGAGATCAAGAGAATTTTAGAGAAGATTGTGCAGCCAAGCAGGAAAGATTGGAGTACCAGGCTAGATGATGCTCTTTGGGCACATAGGACTGCCTACAAAGCACCCATAGGAATGTCTCCTTATCGGGTTGTCTTTGGAAAGGCATGTCATCTTCCAATTGAGATTGAGCACAAAGCATACTGGGCAGTGAAGACCTGCAACTTCTCTATGGATCAAGCTGGTGAGGAAAGAAAGTTGCAACTGAGTGAGTTAGATGAGATCCGCCTAGAAGCATATGAGAATGCCAAGTTCTACAAAGAAAATACCAAGAAGTTCCATGATAGCATGATAATTAAGAAGGACTTCATGGTTGGGCAAAAAGTGTTATTGTATAATTCTAAGCTTGGACTCATGAGTGGTAAGTTGAGGTCTAAGTGGATTGGTCCTTTTGTTGTTACTAATGTTTTTCCTTATGGTACAGTTGAGATCAAAAGTGACTCCACAAACAAGAGCTTCAAGGTCAATGGACACCGACTTAAGCCATTCCTCACAAACCCTTCTTTAGTGGACGTAGTGGTGGAAGAGACTTCCTTACTCCACCCTACTCTTCCTCCACTATGACTTAGGGAGTTTTTCTTTTCCTATCTCCTTCTTTACTTTTATTACATTTGTTCGATTTTATTTGATGGGTTAATTGCTGCAAATTTGTACTGTTAAAAAAAATGAAAAGAAAAATTCAATTGCTGCAAATTCGTACTGTTCAAAAGAAAAAAGAGAAGAAGAAAAGAAGTGAAGTTGAATAAATGAGGTCTTGTTATGAGGGCTTGATTTGGGAGCCTTGGTTGATTTTGTTGATATTAGAGGGTTTGGGTTTACTACTTGTGCTTAATTTCCACTTATTCCCCATTGCTCCTCTATTCCTTTGGGATTTAGCTACTTATTCCATATTTTTTTTCCCTAATTCGCTTAGCGGATGGGAAACCCTAGAAGAGGATAAGTCAGAGATTTGTGTGCTCAGTGTGCAGCTAGCCCACCTAGCAAGGATGTTGTCTCTTCTCGCACCCAGCGTGCCCAAGCCCGCTCAGCAGAATTTCACTTACTCTTGCTCAGCGAGACATGCTCATTGAGAGAGCCTTTGTGTGCTGAGAAGTCCAAGAGCCTTTAAAACACTGAGGTTAGCGGAAAACCAAAGGTCACCACCACAACCAGAGTCTAGCCAAGCACTTGCTACGTGTAAAACAGAGAGAAATAGGGCTGAGAGGCTGGAGAAAACATTCTCCATCATCTTCTTTCATTTTCTTTCACCAAAAAAAATTTATTTCTTTGTATTTTGAAGCTTTACTTGTAATGGAAGGCTAGAACCCCTTTGTTGGGGAGTAAACTACTGAAACTCTTGATGTAATGTTCTAGCTATTTATTTAATGTTATTTTCTGGTGTTCTTTGCTCCTATCTATATTTATTTTACATGTTTATGGCTTGATCACCCATTTGTATGTTTAGTTAGGCTTTTTAGTGTTGGAAAATGCTTTAAAACCTTAGAACTTGATAAAGCAAGCTAGAAATTTGTATGTCTAGGAATAGAGTGCAGTGATCTAGTATATTTTACACTGCATGCTTAGTGCAACTCTTTTAGAACAAGTTTGTTGAGAATCAAGAACAAATGCTAAGAGAGTTAGGCTCATTCATGTGAGGAATAGAGAAAAATGTTAAATAGAGAAAAAACCCTTTTATATGGCAAGAGAAATTTCAGTAGGAAACTATCCAATGCTTTTATCTTGATTTTTGTCACATTTTACAACTTTGCATATTTTACTTTTGTCTAAATAGTTAATATTGTAGAAAACTTATTTCACCACTTAATCTTTACCTTATTTCCAAGCTTTGAAGAATGTTTACATACTGAATATACATAGTTTAGGTGAAACAAATTCCTTGTGGATATGATACTCGGTCTTACCGTTTTAAATACTACTTGTGCAAATCGGTACACTTACCGACACACGAGCAACCATCTACTATAACTAAGCCATAGTAATCACTACCCAAACTCAGTTCTAAAGGGACCCAATAAGTCAATGTGAAGTAGTTCAAGGGGTTTTGAAGTAGAAACAACATTTTTACTTTGAAAAGAGTTTTTAACTTACTTCCCTTTCTGACAAGCTTCACACAATTTATTTTTCTCAAACTTGAGTTTGGGAAGACCAATTACTAATTCTTTTCTAGCTAGATGATTGAGATGATGCATGTTTATGTGTGCAGCCCTACGATGCCATAACCATGAATCGTCAATCTTACTTACCAAACAACTAAGCTCATGAAATAATGCACGTTCAATGTTTAACATATAGATATTATCCATCCTTTTGCCAATATGGACAACCTCACCAGACATAGCTTAACTAATAAGACAAAAATTCTTGTTGAATTCAATTTTGAAGTCCTTGTCACAAAGTTGACTAATGCTCAAGAGGTTATGCTTCAGTTAATCAACATATAGAACATTCTTTATTTGTGTCCTGTACTGATTTCCAATATTTCCTTCTCCCATAATTTTCCTTTATTGTTGTCTCCAAAAGTGACATATCCTCCTTCTTTTGGCACAGTCAATAAGTTTGGACTTGTCACCAGTCATGTGCCTAGAGCAACCACTATCTAAGTACCATAGTCCTTGCTTTTAGGCACACCTATAATTCCTTGCTTTTAGGCACACCTATAAGACAAAATCAATTAGAGAGAGGTGGTACCCAATTTAAGTTGGATCCAATGGGGTTAATTTTCACAAATAAATCTTTTGGAATCCAAATACATTTGCCTCTAGGAACATCAAATCTTGTAACACAACATTTATAAGATGTATGTCCTCTTTTCATGCAATAATGATAGGTCTTTACATTTGGCTTAGAATGATCTATGTTCTTCTTTTTGGAGACCTTGTACCCCTTTTGAGAATACAAACTTAGTTTTCTTCGAAAAGGTAGTTTGCTTGCTATACCCCAAACCAATCTTATTGGTAGTATGCTTTTGCAAGCTAAGCATGTGATTGAAATCACTATTTCCATTGTTCAATTTTCTAAAAAGATCTTTAAGATAGGAAAGATCAATTTGTAACTTCATACGTTTTGCATAGTGATCCTTTTTGAAATTTTCAAATTCAGTTTGCAAATACTTGTAATCATCCATGTTGAGAGAAGTATAGGTACAAACACAACTAGCAACTTTATATCTTGAAACAAGTTTTTCATTTTCTTGCTTCAATTTATCCAGTTCACTTTGTGTTGAAGCCAATTTAATGATATGCAATTTTAGATTGCTTTTCAGGTTTTTGTTTAGAACAACATGCCTTTGAGCTTCTTCATGCATTTCATTAAATGCTTCCAAAACTTCTTCAAATTCTAGATTTACCTCAGTTTCTTCAATGGTTGATGAGTCATCCATTGACTTTGCCATTAAGCATACATTTGCAACTTCTTCATCACTAGAAGAGTCGAAGGAGGTAGATGCATTGTCTTCCCACGTTGTGTAGGCCTTTTTTTGTTTTCTGTCCTTTTTTCCTTTCTTTTCATTGACTTGTTTTCTAAGGTAGATAGGACATTCATATTTGATATGACCTTGCTTATCACATTCAAAGCATGAGAAGGTGTTGTTGCTTTCAAT
The DNA here is from genome assembly GCF_000004515.6 of Glycine max. NCBI lineage: Eukaryota > Viridiplantae > Streptophyta > Magnoliopsida > Fabales > Fabaceae > Glycine > Glycine max. The sequence continues at coordinate 10,129,539 of NC_038249.2, read as the reverse complement.
CTTCTTGGAGGGTTTAGAGAACTTTTTGTCTTTGGACTTCTTGAGAAATTTTACAAAATTTTTCACCATTAAGTTGAAATTTTCTACCTCTTCTTCACTACTGGAACATTCTTTGTAATCTTCCTTTGAAGAGTTGGCTTTGAGGGCAATTCCTTTTCGTTTCTGTTTCTTCTTCATTAGATTGTTGAAACAGCTCAAGTTGATATGCAAGCAATCTACCAAAGAGAGCTTCCATTGTCATTGTAGCCAGGTCCTTGGATTCCTTAATTGTTGTAATCTTCGGTTCCCAAGTTCTTGTATGAAAATTGAGGATTTTGATGTTTAGCTCATCATGTTCAAACGTTTTTCCAAAACCAAGGAGATGATTCACAATATGAGTGAATATTGTTTGAAGTTCTAAAATGGTTTCTCCATTCTTTATTCGGAAAGCTTCATATTTGGATACAAGAGTGTGCTTTCTTGCTCTTCTCACATCCATTATGCTCTCATGAGTCACTTCAAGCATATTCCAAATTTCATTTTCACTTTTGCACCTTGCAGTATGAAAGAACTCATCAGAAGATAAACTAGAAGTTAAAATGCTTTTAGCTTTTTGATCATCTTGCTCTTTTTTCTCTCATCATCTTTCATCTCATCCCATTCTTTAGTTACCAATTCACCATTAACTTCTTTAGTTGGAATAATAGGACCTTTAACAATGGCATTCCATGCATCAGGATCAATTGATTGAATAAATATTTCCATTTTTTTTGCCAAAAAGAAAAATGTTCTCCCTCAAACAAATGAGGAAAATTTAAAGATGCACACTTTTTGAAAGTGATTTGTTTTAAGGCCATCCCTAGAAAAAAAAACTGTGATCTTTAGTAACTTACAAGATGTAGCTCTAATGCCAATTGAAAAAGATGATGAAACTCATAAACCAAGAGTAAGGGGTGAATTGGTTTTCAAAACAAAACAATCTTTTAAAACTAGAGTTACAAAAACTTCTTTTGCGTGAATCGTACCACAAAACTTTGATATACCAAACTTAATGAATACTGAATCAATCCACCATTTACACAAAATCTTTTGTTAAATTTCTTTTTTTTCAAAAAGATTTTTTCTTGAACCTTTAGTAAATGATAAAGACCAAAATGAAAAAGAAAGATAAGATCAAGAGAAGCATACAAACTTTTTATACTGGTTCACTCTATATCACTAGAGAAGCTAATCCAGTTATCTAATCCAAACCCAAATTTCATTTTCACTATGCATATAGAATTCTTATTGGAAATCACAGGAAATCTCAGTTCCTACCCTAGAAAAAGTGACTTAGGCATCCAACCCTAGGGTCCTTTGTGAAGCAGAGCCTAAGAGAAACCTACCCTTAGGCCAAACTAGAAAAACCTATTCTAGAATGTTTTAAGAAATTCATGCACAAACAAGTAATGTGTAAAACCAACACACAAAAACAATAGTCAAAGATAGACACAACATGATCAATCATTTCCACAAAATCTTGCTTGACTAAATGAGTTGTCTTCTTGATCTGAAGAAAGTATCACAACTCACTTATCATGAAAAGATCTTCATAATCAAAAGATTAGAAGTTTTGGGTGACTATTTCTAAGCACTTTTATTCTCTTCTTTCACTTATATCAGCTCATGCATTTTTGCACTTAATAATCTTGTACACAAAAGTGAGAAGACAAGGTTGCTATTTATAGAGAAAACAATTATAATCGTCTATAATCGATTAAATCTACAATGTAATTGAATAAATCAATGAAGTAATCAATTAGATTATCTTTTTAATTGATTAAAGTGTTCTTCCAAAAAACGGAAAACAACTCAAGAACAATGTAATCGATTAGATCCTCAATTCAATCGATTAAAAGGTTTTTGTTCACTTTTGAAACACTTGTAGAAAGAGAAATAATCGATTATATCACATGGTAATCGATTAAAACAGAGACTTCTAAATAAATCAATCGTTATCTCAAAAATAATTGTCTAATCGATTATGATGAGGTTGTAATTGATTAAACTGATACGAGACATAACTCTCCAAGCTTAAAACAACTTGTGTAATCGATTACTCTAAGGTTGTAAATGATTAAAACAAAAAGTTTGGTGTTCTGGAGAAATTTTGTAACTAGAAAATTTCTTCTTACTCACACATGATGATGCATGATACACAAATGATATGATAGGGACTAAGATGCAACATTCAATATAACAATCAATACAAATGTCACTAAAGAGAGTTGAGCATGTAAAAGACAACATTTTCAAGCTCTTCTTCAAGCTTCAAGGCTAAATCTTCATGTTGCTCCCCCTGTCTCTAACAAATATAGGTTTTAAAAAAAACTTGTATTACAATCTTTGGAAAAGAATTTTTTTTCAAAACTCTATTTTTTAAGTTTGATTTGATTTAGAAACTAATTCACCACCCCCCTTGTTTGTGAGTTCCATCATCTTTTTCACATAATTCAATAAATTGATTAACACAACCAAACCTCAATTTCTCATAATCAGCCCAAAAACATAAAGTCCCTAACTTAGGGTGGCAAAAAGGGAAAAAGAAGGGAAAAGGGAAAGAGATTAACACAAGAACCAAGATATGTTGAGGAAGTCCAAGGGAAGAACACTCATATTTGGGAACATGTGGAGATGATGTCTTGGGGTTGGGTTTTCGGATCTCTCCTCTTCTTATTTTCTCCTTCTTTTCTCTAACTTTCCTTTACTTTCTCAAATAGTAATAATCACAACAACAATAATAATAATAACAATAACAAACAACAAGGATAAACTGTGCTTTTAGTCCTTGAGTGTTTTGGTATTTCTAGTTTTAGTCCCTACACTTTTGTTTGACTGCTCTAAATTGTCAAACATTTTTTCCATCACACACTTTAGTCCTTCCATCTATTTTTACTACTAAATGATGACATGCCATCATTTTTTTGGTTATCTTATTACATTTAGTTACAATTAATTTTTTGGTGGTAAAAAACTACCAAAAGTTGCTTCCTCTTTGGTCTCACAATCAAATATAACAAACATCCTGGTCCTCACAACAAATCACAATCACAACAAATAATAAAACAAATCCCTAAATCAACAACTCTTTCTCATTTCATCTCTACCACTCCAAAGTTCTCAACCTAATATTTTGAGAAAGGAAAAGCAAGAAAACAAACACCAACTAAATACCATGTGATCTCCAATTGTGAGCTCTAATCCACACAAAAATCAAGTTCTTTTTCGTGATCGTCAAATTCTTCAAAACCTAGAATATCATCCATTAGTGTATGGATTTGTTCTCCATGCATGATGCATTTCTCCAACAGCTATTGCCCTTGTCAGCCACCTTGCTCCATCACCAACAACCCCATGAAGCATTGCTCGGTGTTGTCCTCGATCGCTACCTCTCCAACCACAAACAATGTCAATCTCCTTAAAAAGGAGAAAAATGTTGAAATACCCTAAACCCTTGTTGGCGTAAGTAACAGAAGCAGAAGACGTTTGAAGTTGCAAACCCTATAAGTCAGTCTCATTGTTCTTCTTCATTCCCTCACAATTGCAAATGCCAACCTTTTAAACCCATTTGTATGTTCCATCCCCAAGCTCATTCTCCCTCCAAACCCCTTCACTTCCTAAAGAAAGAACTTCTCCCCCAAAACAGCAACAACAATAAAACCCTTTTCTCCATTTCTTCAAATCCCTAAACCTAGAAGACCCATCAAGTTCCTCAACCAGATTATCAAAACCCTCCCTTCTCCCATGATCTCTATGCCTTGCACATCTTCCACTACCATGCATGTAGCAACAATTTCCCCAATTCCTAATTGATTTGTTTTTAACATGATTGTGAAAGGGTATTGCGTTTTGAGTAGAGAGAAGGAAAATGAATTTATTTTCTTCAATTTCTTTATTATTATTATTATTATTATTATTATTACTATTTAATGCCTTTTATGTTTTTTAAATTGAAAAATATTTTAATTTAATACTTCCTTTGTTATGAAAATTTTGGTATTGAGTAATTTTTATATATTTCTGGGTTAGGATATGATATTGTTATTGTGCAGGATATTTGTGATATTTGATTGTGAGAACCAAGAGTTCAAGAGGAAGCAATTTTTGGAAGTTTTTGACCACCAAAGTTTGATTCCATTTAAAAGCTTTGTTAAGTATTTTCTAGCAATTTAAAATTTTTAGAAAATTAACTGACACTAAATGTAATAAATTACAATAAAATTTATGTCATGACATCATATTACAGTAAAAATAGACAAAATGACTAAAATGTAGGATGAAAAGAAAAGTTTGAGAACTTTGACTAGTCAATAAAAAGTTTAAGAACTACAATTAGAAATATCAAAAAGTTGAGGGATTAAAAACATAGTTTACCATAACAACAACAAGAGTAATAATATAATACTCAAAATGTACGGGCACATATAAGCACACTCAGTTTTGTTCTGGTTATCTTCTTGTTCCTTCTAACGACTTTTCTTTGTTTTTCTGAACCTTATTATAACTTAGTGTCTCACTTTGCCAATCCCTGTGCTTTTGGATAGTCAGTTTCCATTCTTGGTGACAGACCATCTTTATTCTTTTGCTTCAGTTAAAGAGGATTGACTTCCCTCTCTCCTTTATCTACTAATTTTCCCTTGACTTAGCTTTGTCATCCTTTTCTCCATAGTAGAGATCATGTAAAAGAAGAAGGAAATCTAGGTACCCGTTCCATGTTGGGTCCTTTAATAGGTTCCTTGATATGAACTATTTTCCTAGAGTAACATTTAGTGGCTCTGTGGCCCTTGTTGTCACAATAGGTACATTTCTCAGCCTTTTTTTAGGAAGTTCAAACATGTAGTTTGATGTTGAAATGGTTTTTTTTTTTGGGAAAAATGAAACATTCCATTTCACCGTGGGTGCCATTATTGATTTGCAATTATGGCCTCATGCTTTTCATGAATTTCAATCGGGCTTGGACCATGCCATACCCATAGTGTTCATCAAGACATCACTCACCTTGGTGCAAGATATTATTCTTAGCTTGTATCAAAATAAAGTTAACATCAATTCCAAGTTGCAAAATTGGGCAAGATATTAAATTGCAGTGGAAGAAGGAAACACCACGAGTGTCATTTAATATAATGAATTTTAAATGGAGAAAGAGAAATAGATGAATTGTCGAGTTTTATGTCTTATGAGTTGGTTGGGAAGGTGAATTTGAGGGTTGTAGATTTGTATTTGCTTTGACCTGTAATCTATGCTTTTAACAAATAATTTTAATGGAACATATTAAGATAGCTCCAGCAAAGGTCAGTCAAATTTCTTCAATAAACTTATCATAACTAAGGTAGAAATAAGTACTACCCTAAACAATATGCACCAACAAGAGATTACAATGAAGAAACTTAGTCCCTTATCCTCAGTAAAAAAAATTCTATTGCATATTGTTAGTTCCTTACTTAATTTCATCTCCTTTAAAAAGAGTATTCCCTTGAAAAAGTAATGCCCAACGTAGCACAACCTTCATCTTAACGGTCAAAAATTGAACATGTCAGCTCTCGCCCAAAAACATAAAGAATTTTGTGCCACACACACATTCAATGTCTTCAACAACCCTGTTATAGGAAACAACTTTGTTCAACCAACTTATGCTAAAGCCAATTTACACCCAGTTGATTGAGGTTTATAGCTTAGGACAATGTTTGTGAAAACAACCCTTGGTCAACCCACTTAAGCTCAAGCTACTTTGAGCCAAGGGCTATTATATCCTACACCTCCACTATTACATCTTGTGTCTCCCATTGTGTATGGGAAAACTCATTCTAGAATGTAAATTTACATTTTAAAATAGACTTTCCAGAATGTAATGGGAGGTGACGAATACAATAGTAGGAATACATGAAATAAATGCTTGCGCCAAGTTGCTCGAGGCCTCTAGGACTATATTATGAAGGTTGATGCTAGGTGCACCCAACATTATTGCTGGTGCATCCAACATTTTAAAAAATGCCAGAATTGCCCCTTATTCTTTAAAAAGTTGAGTGCACAATGCTTTTCATTGAGAAGCTTTTTTTTCTTGCGTTTCTCTTTTCCGTGTGACATTTTCTTGCGATAGGTGAGCTTCGGTGAAGGTGAAGGGGCAGATGTCCATTATTGTGGTGGTTGGATCGACGTCGGCGGCAAACGGGTATGTATTTATGCATTTTTGCTGGGTGTGCGTGAGTGGGATGGTTCATAAATCATACGGATCAAGTTGATCCGTAAGGCTGATACGGATCAAGTTGATCCGTATGTTGCTTTTAAACATACGGATCAAGTTGATCCATATAAGCCTTTCGGATCAACTTGATCCTTAATTCTTATACGGATCAACTTGATCCGTATAAGCCTTATGGATCAACTTGATCCATAAGCTTATACGGATTTTGATTTTGTAACATTTATTTAAGTTTAATTTTTTTAATTATTACTTTGTTTGTATTGTCATTTTAAAAAATAATTTAATTGTTTATACGTGTAGAATGATATAGGGTTTTTGCATTTTACTAATGATGAGTTATTGTGACTGATAATAAAAGATTAGGTGTGCTATATGTATATTGTAGTTACTAATCATGAGTTATTATGTAGAGATTTGTATCATACGTATAGTGCGGTTAGGTGTTGTATGTCTGTGTTGAAATTTATGACTTATTGTTAAGATGGACGAAAATCAATGGATATATGACACTATAATGTCTGAAGAAGTTGATATGGATGATCAAAATGAACAAGAATGTGGTGTGAATGAACGACAAGTTGATTGTTTGGATGCGTTCAATACTTCTCAGGTAATAATGTTCATTATTGTGAGTGATTTAATAAAATGAATGTATTGTAGAAATCTAAAATTGTCTGGATTGCATTGTAGGTGTTTGACAGCCGAGATGATGTTTTGCAGTGGGCTTGATCCATTGCTCATGAAAATGGATTTGTGACAGTCATTATAAGGTCTGACACAAACACTGGTAGTAGAGGAAGGACTTCGTTTGTGTTAATTGGTTGTGAAAGGAGTGGCGAGTATAGGTGTAGGAAGAAAGAATTTGTTAGAAGAGATACTGGAACTAGGAAATGTGGGTGTCCCTTTAAGCTTTGTGGCAAGCCAGTGGTTGGAGGACAAGGTTGGATGGTAAAGTTGATATGTGGGATTCATAATCATGAATTGGCTAAGTCATTAGTTGGACATCCATATGTTGGGCGATTGACTAAAGCTTAAAAGACACTTATTGTTGATATGACGAAGTCAATGGAGAAACCAAGAAACATTTTGCTAACTTTGAAGGAGCACAATGCCAATAGTTGTACAACCATAAAACAAATATACAATGCAAGAAGTGCATACCGTTTTTCCATAAGAGGAAGAGATACTGAAATGCAACATCTAATGAAGCTTCTTGAACGAGATCAGTATATTCAATGGCATAGATTAAAGGATGAAGACTTGGTTCATGATATGTTTTGGTGTCACCCTGATGCAGTGAAGTTAGTCAATGCATGTATGTAATTTGGTGTTTTTGATAGACACTACCTACAAAACAAACAGGTATAGACTCCCACTGCTCGATTTTGTTGGGGTGACACCAACTGGGACGACATTTTCTGCTGGTTTTGCATATTTGGAGGATAAACGTCTTAATAATGTGGTTTGGGCTTTAGAACGGTTCTGAGGTATATTTTTAAGACATGATGCCCTCCCTGGAGTTATTGTGACTGACAGAGACCTAGCATTGATGAATGCAGTGAAAACTATATTTCCCGAGTGTACAAATTTGTTGTGCAGCTCTCACATAAACAAGAATGTGAAGGCCAAATGTAAATCATTAATTGGTCAAAGAAATGCTTGGGAGTATGTCATGGATGTCTGGGGAACTCTGGTTGATTGTCCTTCGGAGCAGCAGTTTGATGAGTGCTTGAAGAAGTTTGAAATGGTTTGTTCACCTTAGCCAATGTTTATTGACTATGTGAAGGAAACATGGATAATCCCACACAAGGAAAAATTTGTTACCGCCTGGACAAATAAGGTGATGCACTTAGGAAACACAACAACAAACAGGTATCAAATTGTTCAATTATTTCTATTAACGTTGATGAATTGATGGAATTTTATTGTTGTATATGTTTATTGTTATTTGTGTATTTGAAATGTAGGGTTGAATCAACTCACTAGGCTTTAAAAAGAGTGCTACAGAATAGCCTTGGAGACTTATGCAGTGTCTGGATGTCATGAACAACATGATGATGCTACAACACACAAAAATTAAAGCATCATTTGAAACAAGTACACATGTGGTTGGACATGTGTTTAAAAAAAACCTTATACAAGAGACTTCTTGGAATGGTTTCAAGTTATGCTTTAAATCAGATTGCTGCTGAATTTGAGCGTGTTCATTATGTTGGCAAGAATCCTTCAACTTGTGGTTGTGTCATGAGAACCACGCACGGTCTTCCTTGTGCTTGTGAGCTATTTAAATATGTTGTTGGTTGCGTCCCACTGGATTCAATCCATATGTTCTGGAGGAGACTCAGTTTTTTAGACCAAGGGTTATCTAAGCCCGAAGTGAGCATCAAGGAAGAGATGGAAACCGTATCCAAAATATTTGAAGAACTTGATGTTTGTGGTAAGTTTACTCTAAAGAGTCAACTTTGGGAAATTGCATACCCTGACCAAAATTTGACATATCCTCCTCCAGCTAAGGCTAACACAAAAGGTGCACCGAAGAAACCGATGAACAGAAACCCAAGGTCAATAAAGCGTGATCCATCTTACTGGGAGTATGTAGATGCTTTTCATTCTGTACAAAATAGCAATTCGTCAGTAAGGCATAGTGCATCATCTTCTGAGCAGCCCAATCCAAGAAGGATCATGCCTATGTTGGATCAATTTCAGCCATTTATCCACGACTTCATTGATAACATTGTTGATGTCAAAGCTGGATGAAACTGTGGATATTGGTAAATTGCCAGTTTATTAGGTATGGGTGAAGACTCTAAGTCATTGGTCCGCAACCATCTGCCTAATGAACTTGGCAAATTCTCAGATAAATATATCAAGCTCTTTGGTGGCACAGGCAGATTTGAGGAATTAAGGATGTCACTACATGTTGATGGGTTAACCAAGGTATGTAATTTTTGTTTTGATTTTTAAGACTTAACTTTTAAATTAACTTTGAGGTCTATATTTGTTTCATTAAGGTGACTATGGATAAGTGAACGGATATAATCGATATTGGATATGCCATTGCATCAAGGTATAATGTAATCCTTGTATCCTTGTCTCAACAACAAAGCATGACATTCTTTCCTCTTAGAAGTCAACCACCACCAGATTCTTCAGTTCATCACATAATTTGTATCGGTCACATGTATGACAATCATTTTGTTCAGGTACATTCTAGATACAAAGTGTTTTTTTTATATTTATGCAATCAGTTGTGTATGATTGAGTTAATTTTTTTTTTTTGCATGTACAACAGGTTTATTTAAAAGAACGTTGTCCTTTACCACCTATAGCATTGTTATGGTCTAGCAATTTTCATCCTCAAGCGAAGCAGTGACTAACTCTATATATTAGTAGAATGCAGCATTACAGAAGCTTCATGATGTTCAAAAGAGACTATGTTGACATAAAAGATGACTGAACTTGTACCTTTTGATATTTGTTGCGTTATGGATTTGAATCTCACATTAGAGTTATCTATCTTTGGATATTTGTTGCGTTAACAAAAAAATTATTACTTAATTCTTGCGTTAAGAAAAACATTAATTGGTGCAACTCAAATAAAGTACACATGTATGATAAATCGTTGTCTACAATACATTGTGAAATGCATGCATGTTAACATAAAGCATGACAAGACATTGTAAGACTTGACTACACATTCTGATCTGATGCAAGATAAAGCATGTCACATAATTGGTGTAGTTGACAACACTAACAGAAACCATGTGCACGCGTATGTATTTATTTTAAAAAATTGAAGTAGTGATACTAAACTCATCTATATATATGACACAACTGAACATTGTAAAAAATCACACATTCTCCCCTAACCCAATTCTTAGAACAAAGTATGACGTTCTTGGGAGAAACAAGCAGGCAGACAATTATGAACTCGACATTAGGTTTTATTTAAAAATAACATTTAAACGAAAACATTAATATTATAAACCAAAATAAAAAAAATATACAAAATGTTCAGTAAAAAACTAATGTTTTCAAATACAAGAAAAGTATATACATCGTCCAAATATGATAATATAAAACATGTAAAAAGACTATGATTGATTCGTGCGACGCCTACGTCGAGACCTCATATACACAATGCGGTCTTCTGTGACACCCCTGGCAATCCTAATGCATTCTTCCATGACCTCGTGTGTCTCTGTGCCTTCCGTGACTATCTTAAGGTTGAGCAGATGCTCCAACCTTTCAGCAATCGCATGGCAAGCCTCCTGTTAAGTAGAAAACAAACCAATTTGGCAAATTAGTATTAAAATAATTGGCGTAAATGACATTTGATACAACTAAGCAAGTAGTAAAACTTACCACTGCATGTCTGGGCTGCTCCACCTCAAAACAGGCATGTGTCAATGCTGCTGCTGGTTATGGGACCTGAGGGATATGTGGCTCCACAAATGCGGCTTCATGCGACACAGGTGCATCTCGTGGTGGATCTGATGGTTGTGCCATGGTCATGAATGGATGAGAAATGACGAAGAACCAGTCCATGTAGTTGGACACACACTAACCTGACACAACACTCATCTCACCTGCTGGCACAAGATGGTCTGAGTAGTGCATCCACCTATCATCTATTTCATCAAATGACACCCATGAATCAACAGGCTGTGCAGGAATACTCTGGACGTATCCGAACTGGTGCATGACCCTCTTTGGTCAGTGTCTGACAGCAATGGGCCCCCAGTGGAGCTGACTGAAAAAGCATGAAATCAAATGAAACTCTCAGACCAGTCAATGCACCCCATAAGGCATCCAGTAGACATTAGGAATCCTGAGTCGATCGAGACGCTACCTGTACGTCTCTGTAGATATGATCTTCACAGTCTTCTTAGTAGCAATCCACCGACATGCATGTAGTGACACCTCGTCATAGTCTGGATCAGCGATGCACTCTGCAACTGATGGAAAATGCTCATATACCCAACACTACAAAGGTTACATGAAAATCATACAAATTTCAAATGAACGTCTAAAATACCCTAATTAAAACATTGTTGTAATTAACTTATGAAAAACATATTAATTACTTGTAAGAGGGTGATGTAACTAGCAAGCTGTCGGCTGCTGCTAATACAAGCACCATTCAAGTGATCGTACATATGCACTAGGGCAGCAGCTCCCCATGCATACCTCCTAGTCTGACTGAGGTCATGCAGAGTGTCTAAGAAGACAACATGAACATAAGTTGCACTCTTTTTAGCAAAAAGAGTGCAACCTAGAATATGAAGAAGATAGGCATGAGATGCAGTTGTCCAATGTCCGGCTTGACATCTGCGTTGATATATATCTCGTACCTAAGATAGGCGTACGTATGGTCCATGACAATGTGCTGTCTCGACCCTGGCTACCTCTCTTGAGACCAATAGTAAGTCAACCAACATCAACACCACCTCGTCGACGTGCAAAGGCTGAAAGGTATGGAAGGTGCCAACAATGGGAAGATGAAGAAGAGATGCCACGTCGTCCAGGGTGATGGTAACCTCCCCCACGGGAAGATGGAAACTACTAGTCTCCCTGTCCCACCTCTCCACAAATGAGAATATAAGTCCCCGATTGCCAGTGTCTATTGAACACACGATCAAAGGACTTAGTCCTGTGCCAACAACTAGCCCCTCAATTGCAGGAACAAGCCTACCTAATTTCTGCACCTTCCTCCCATGGGAGGATAACTTCAATTCAAGACGTTCCTGAATTGAAGTATAAAGGAACAAACAATTTATTAACATAATATTTTAAAGGAACACAAATTTCAATAATAAAACATACTTAACAAATAACTTAAATTAAAAATTATAAATACCTCTCCGGTCTATATGCTGGCTGCAACATGCTCAGCATACTCGGTAAGCACTGATGGGTCGCTCGGTCCACCTGGAAATCCCTTAGGCTCATTTGCAGTAGCCTCTGCACCAGGTGCATGTACGTCCGCAACTACCACAATCTCATATGTACCTACCACAGGCTCGTCCGCAGGTACCACAGGCTTATCCTCGGCAATAGGGGCAGATTCCCGTTGCCTACGGGCCGATGCTGTAGGCCTTCGCCGCTGGGGAGCATCATCTGAATTATGACGATCCTCTCTCCCTAGAGCTCTGCCAATAACCCTATCTAAGGCATGACCTAAGCCTTTAGTCCTAACCATGATCTGTAAATGTGTACCACAAATTCCATGACTGATTTCATTGACTCAAAGCCATGCAAGTTCTAAGGATGTTTAAGGATTTCATTGATTTCATTGGTGTAACACTGATTTCATTGACTCAAACTCATGCAAGTTCTAAGAATTTCATTGACTCAGACATTTGGTGTAACACTTATTATGGAGCAATCAATGATATAATTGAGTTAGACTATTATGGTCACTTCAAGTTTCTAATGTTTAAGTGTGATTGGTTTGAGGGTGAAGAAGACAAATATTGGCTTATTTGTGTCTACTATTTTCAACAATCTTTTACTTATTTGGTTTTTCCAAAAGTTGCTATGCATATATCTCTCGTGGTCTATTACAATATTAGCTGACTTGGCATATTCAAGTTTAATTGTTATGTGCTTTCTATTGGTCCAAGTCTAGTAAAAATTATCGGCTCCATTAGCTCACTCATTACTGAACATATTTTCTGTTGGATCGAGTGACCTTAGAATAATTAAGAAGGGGGTTTGAATTAATTATTCCTAAACCTTTACTAATTAAAAATTACTCTTCTAAGGCTTTTACTAAATTGTTAAGAGAATGAGGAGTAGAAGAGAAACTTAACAGAAAGTAAAAGCAGAAATTAAAAGAGTAGGGAAGAAGGAGACAAAAGAGTTTTTATATTGGTTCGGCAACAACCCGTGCCTACATCCAGTCCCCAAGCGACCTGCGGTCCTTGAGATTTCTTTCAACCTTGTAAAAATCCTTTTACAAGCAAAGATCCACAAGGGATGTACCCTCCCTTGTTCTCTTTGAACCTAGTGGATGTACCCTCCACTAGAACTGATCCACAAGAGATGTACCCTCTCTTATTCTCAGTCAAACCCAAGTAGATGTACCATCTATTTGTATCACAAAGGATGTACCCTCCAATGTGTTAAGACAAAGATCTCAGGTGGTTAAACCTTTGATACTTTGTGAATGGGGATAAAAAAGAATTCTCAGGCGGTTAGTCCTTTGAACACTTTTGTATAAGGGAATGGGAAGAATCAAAAGAATTCTCAGACTGTGTCGTTTTGAATTCTTTGACAAGGGAGAAGGCATACACAAAAGAATTCAGGCGGTTAGTCCTTGGCGAATTCTTTTCGGCAAAGGGAGAAGGGAATGAAAAAGAAGAATAGCACAAGTTTTCAAGGTTTAGAAAACCAGAAAACTTTGGAAAGCTTTTGGAAAAAGGAAGAAGAAGAAGTTCAAAGAGATTCAAGGCTTGTAAAGGATTGTATAAGATTGATTGGAAAAGTTATTGAAAAGCAAATCAAAGCCTTGCTTTTATAGACACTTCATGTCTAGCCAAGAGGACCATTTAGAAGAGTTATAACTTTTAGAAAAACTTAAAACCAATTTGAAAAAGTCAAAAACCATTTGAAGAGTTACTTCTTTTGATTTATTCAGAAACAATCACTGGTAATCGATTACCAAATCAATGTAATCGATTACACAAAGCTTTTATGTGAAAGGATGTGACTCTTCACATTTGAATTTGAATTTCAACGTTCAAAGGCACTCGTAATCGATTACCAAAACATTGTAATCGATTACAGCTTTTTGAAATCAATTGGAATGTTGTAAATTCAGTTGAAAACTTTTTCAAATCCATTTTGCTACTGGTAATCAATTACAACAATCTGGTATCAATTACCAGAGAGTAAAAACTTTTTGGTAAACATGTTTTGAGAAAAATTCATGTGCTACTCAGTTTTTGAAAAAATCTTTTCATACTTATCTTGATTAAGCCCTTTCTTGATTCTTGAATCTTGATCTCTTGAATCTTGATTCTTGAATTCAACTTTCCTCTTGAATCTTGAAGTGTTCTTGATTCTATCTTGAATATCTTGAACTCATTCTTTGATTGACCTTTGAGTTTTTTGTCATCACCTTTGTCATCATCTTTTGTTATCATCCTTGTTATCATCAAAACATCTTTGAATCACTCTTGATTCACCATGAAGCTTTGCTTCTACATTTTCTCTCAGGCAGGCAACCATCAATCTTGACTTTTACATCTTATTGTAAGGTCATTGTATATGACATTTGTTATGGCATTCAAATCTTGTGGTGTGCTACATCATGTGCATTGGCAGCACACAAATTGCAGCGCCTAGTCAAGATGTATCTAAATCGAAAGACATATAGGATAATGATTTCTAATTGATTGATAATACATACAAATTAAACTCTTAAAACATTGATGTGCATCTTATTTTTTTTAGGAGTAACTTTGTGTATATTTCCTATGAGGATTGTTGGACTTTTCTTTCGGTTTTTTGTCTATGGGGTGGTAAAAACAGTTTAGATATGTTGTGTTTTGTAGCTTTTAATTCTCTAAGTTGAAAGGATTCACCAACATGCCAAAGCCAAATATAGGCTTGTCTAGATATAGATGTGGTTGTGGCTGTAGAATACTGCTGAAACAAATGGGCACCAGCTTCAAAGCTAGAGCCAAACTGTTAAAATTTTAACTTATCATTAATTTTAATCTTATCTAGTATTAGTATCTTAGTTCTTTGAAGTCAAAACTAATACAAACTAAATAAATTTCAAACCAATATCAACATGTTCATCATCAGACAATCCAAATAGTACAATACAAACCAAACAATGCCAATAGTCAAATGTAGCAAAATCAAAATTCAAAGCAATATCAACATCACAAAATTACATCATAATATGAAACTTAGTTCATTATTCATTTGTATTCTGCATCAGCCTAAAACACTTAAAACTAACCCTAAACCCTAATCAAAATATATTTCATCAATTTTAACCTAATTTTCTTTTTTTATATAATTAAAATAGGATCTTACAAATCAACTTGAACTGCATGAAGCTTACAGATCAACTTGATTCGTAACCTTGTTGCGAGGCAAAACTCCTTACGGATCATCTATTTCCTATTACGGATCATCTAAATCCTAACCTATGCCAACTACGAATGACCTAAATCCCTATGTGGATCAATAATATCATACAAAGTACACTACAAAACCAAAAATGGAAGCACAAACTCAAAAGGAACAACGCGGTTACCTCGACGTCGATGGAGCAGCACAACCAGAAGAAGAATGTGCAAAGCCTAGGTGAAGAGCACCACCACCACACCGCCAACAATGTTGAAGAAGAACACGCAACAGAAGCAACAACCATGCCGCCGGGAACAACATGCAGAAGAAGACGAAGTGAGGTTGCGGAAGGAAGAAGAAGCAAAACAGTCCAAGCGCGGAAGGAAGAGAAACTGCTGGGCGTACAAATATTTTAAAAAAATTGGCAAGGGTATTTAGGTATTTTTCGCTTAAGTGTTGGGTGCACCAACAATAATGCTAGGTGCACCTAGCATTACCCTATTATGAACCATGACGTCAGTTAGCCCACTTATGCTCTCGATTGGCCCACCAAATGTGGGTTGAGGCCCACACAAGTGAATCGAAAGAGGAAACCTCAGACCGTCAAGACGCACGCATTGAGGGATTCTGAGTAGAATAGGATCAACATCTTTATACCAAAGTCACATGGACCTTACTAGGTTAATTAATTTAGTAGTTAGTTTAGAGTTCCTAGGAAGATTTTTAAGAACACTTTTATTGAAATGGTTAACAATATACAGTGCTCTAACCACTATCACGCTCATTAATTAATTCATAGTACATGCACATGTACAATGTTTGAAATTAAAAATCTCTTTAAGGAAGGAATTATTTTCTTGAATTGAGATATTGAATTCATTGTGTCTGTACATTCACAGGCAGAAATCGATGAATTGAATTGGCGCAGCCCACGATATAATTCATCAAAATTCATCTATTTCATGATGAATGACACGGATTGACCAAAAACCTCGGAACTATATTGATATTTTAGCCTTTACATATATATCAGTTTCTTCAAAAAACATGATGGATGCATAAAGTTAAAAAGCTAATAGGTTAGCTATAATACGAATCTTTCTCCCAAAATTTTCCTACAATCTCGACGACATGGGACAAAGGAAACATGCCCCAAATAGTATAGGGCCAGTTATCTTTTTCTATAAAATTATTGTGCAAAATGCAAAGTGGTCCATGGAAAATAGCTAGTCCCCATCCGACCCCTTCAACATTTTCCCTTGTCCAATCCATAATCTTTCAATCCCAATATATATGGTTGTTTTTCTATGGTTATATATCATCTACTTGATCGATGACATACCAACCAATTACTGTTTCTTGTCCTTAGTCATGTCCTCATCTTCACCTCTATTTGGTGGTTTCTTGTACAAACTTTGTCTCGTAGTTCCTCCAATTTCAAGTACGGGTCTTTGGAATGAGGTGAAAACTGTAGGAAAACTTAGACATTTATCAAGGAAACCTTGAGAATGAAACATCATCCTCTCAATTTTATTTATGAAATCTCAAGTACGTAGACGGGTGACAAAGGACACGAGTAGTTCTTTTCACAAGGATGTAAAAGCGTATGTGTGTACATTTGTTTTCAGCTTATCATTTATAGTGCTTGTCTTCTGTCTTGCAAGAAATATCCACCCTTCTCATTTTTCTTTTGTCGTTGTATGCTACTCATGTCCATTCAATTTAGCATATTAATGATATATATAGATACTTAATTCAAGGACAAGTACGGGTTGAAAATTAACGATAAGTATGTATTGGATTTGGATAGTAATTATTTTTTATAGCGATAAGTTTAAATGAGTTTGGCCCGAAGATTAATCAGAACTAGGACATGTCTCAAGACTTAATGAAATGAACACTTATTAATTGTACTTATAGATTACTTGCCAATAAGATTTTCATATTAGCATCGAGAATCAAATCCACATTCTTGTAAAATTAGTTTGATTTTTATCATCTAGATCAACTTTTGTTGGCTTAGTTAACCCTTTGTTCAAACTTATCTTTTACACACAATATCATTGCTGAATCGAACTCTTAAATCAGTTGTGCAGTTAATTGTCTATATGGTTGTTCTTCTTTAATTTGGACTTAGCTTTTCCTCCGGTGAAGAAGATTAGACACCCCCATGACTCTTGTTTTTCTTTTTTTGTCAGCCAGAGAAAGTTTATTTGATAAGGGGTACAAGAGGTATCTCAACCCTTATACATGATCACCACCAACATTCTAACAATACCCACATATATTTTACCCACTCACACCTGCATTACTTGACAGAGTTTATATCTATATCTATATTATCTACATCCGTATAATTGTTTTCTTTGATTTTTATTCATCTCTATATTTATCATTGACCTGCAGACTTTTTAGATACACCAAAGAATTTGTTGAACATTGACATCATGACTCTTGGTGAGAACATATAATGCAGGCATATTAGACCAGAAGATAATTAAGATGTAGATAGCTTCACAGAATTCATATTATCTTCACAGGTTCGCTCCAAATTTTTTGAAGGGACTACTGGGATATTATTTGTAGTCTTCTTGTACCACAAAAAAACATCTGATGTAATGACACGGGATATAAAAAAAAATTGAAAATCATTTTGTAGAAAAGAAAGTATAAATAATGTGTAACTCTTGATTATCATACGTGTTTTCAATATTCATAAATCTTCATGCACGTGTGTAATATTGTATTACTTGATTTTATTTGAAGTAACTTTCCAGTTTTACTATTTATTATTATTAAATTCAACTTGAGCAAAATTATCTTCCATAAAAAATACACGTAGTTTTAATCAAGAAAAGATTGTTTATCGTAGAACAATCACTCGCTTACAAAATGTATTTCTTTGCAATGTGTTTTTAAGTACTATGAAACATTGAAAACTTTTTGAAAAAAATACGTATACTATAGTATCAAATGGAAGTACTCAATTTCTCTAGTAAGCAGGTCTTAAGCAAGCAAATATATGTTAAGAATATGTTTGGCAAGAATTTATATAATTTTTTGTAGGCAGATAAAAATGGTATTGAAGTGAGTAAGAAGGGTATTCTATAGCCTAAATCAAAACGATGGAAAAAGCTAAAGAATGGTCATCCATTTACACACCCAAGAGGATGAATTCATCAAATAAGAAAATTAATAGTTGGTTCCTCCAATTTTAGCCCTTAAGCCAGCCTTATCTAGTAGCTGAACAATATCCAAAGGACCATTTTGAAAGATAACACCTGTCTTAGCCTACCACAAGTAAACAGAATCACATGGCAAAAGATAATTAGTCCAACTCTCTTACAGGTATAATTGTGGCATTGTAATTACCTTAGTTATTTGATTAGGTTATATGTTTGTTTCACCAAAATCAAGGTTTTTAAGAAACGACTTTATCTCACTAATTTATAAAATTATTTTAGCATTTGAGTTTACGACTTATAGCTTCTGTTTTTTCATTTTCACCCCAGAATACTTATTTATTGAATCATTTAATAATAGACTACTCATTCTTCATAGAATTACTAATGACATTGAAAAACAGAAATTCAAAACTCAAGCACAAAAGAATAACTGAAATTTACAAGTTATTTCACTAAAACTTGGATCCAGATCAGATTAACTTTTAATTTTAATAAGGATAATTTATTGATCAATTCTATAACTCTATTACTTTTAAGATTGCTGATTGTTTCCACAAACAAAGTAAACAAGATTTTTAGCGTGTTTTGCATTCACTAACACACTTTCTACAAGACTTCTCAAAACGTCATTTATCTCATAATTACTTTAAGTCAATCACGTTTAATTATAAAATTCTTAAGTGATGAACTACCAAAAAATAGATACATCTTGTTGATATATAAGTAATACTAATTAATTCTTTTAAGGTATCCTTATTTGCAATATTTATGGATTCCTCTCATTCACATGTATACAATTCATTCATGTATTCCTCGTGTTGAAAGTCTACTAGGAGTCACTCCTTGTCTATACCTTTTCTCTTTTGCATCAGCAACCACTCCCCATTCTCGTCTGCGTTCAAGATGTTACAAATCTTAATATTTTAAAAATATGAAACATAGTTATTAATTTTTACCACTACTACAAAATGTAGATTTCACATCGCTAAGTTAACAACGATTTTTGATAAATCTGATATCAACAAAAACGTGGAAAATGATAACTTAAGATCGATTTTTAAAAAAAAAAAATCAATGTTAACTTATCATTTACCAACATCGTTTTTTTTTCAAAAAAAACTGATGTTGATGTTAACATCACTTCCTTAACATCGATTTTTGAAAAAACCAATGTTGGTAAATGATAAGTTAACATCAATTTTTTTAGAAAAATCGATGTTAATGTTAACATCACTTTGTTAACATCGGTTTTTTTTTTGTGAAAACCAATGTTAACAATCTCTATTTTTAAAAATATCATTACCTCCACATCATAATTCACTCACTCTCTCTTGTGTGCCTTCGTCTCTATCACAACTCTGGTGTTGCTCATGTCATCCTCTCCGTCATAGCTCCTCAATTCACGATTCACAACATCCCATTCTCACGTCTTCACATCTTCCTCTTTGTCGCTACTCTCCGTGTCAAGCTCCGGTGTCGTTCTCGCTACCACTTGTAGCCAGTCTTGCTACCATTGTCGTTGTTGGCGTCGAGGTAAGCTTCTCTTACACACATGTTAGACGCCCATTGTTATCTATGAACCAAAATGACTTTTGTGTGGTTCTATGAACACCAGGCATTGTGAGTTATAGGTGATAACAAAATGACTTTTGTTTGGTTCTGTTAACAAATGAATTGTTGTTCATAAGTTGCAAAAGATTTTGCAAAAGTTGTATTTTGGCTAGTTTGGTGATATCTAGCTATAAACCTAGAGGGTTATTGCCCCAACTAGTGTTAATGGCACTGCTCAAGATTGACATGCGAAGAAACTGAGAAAGACTCGTGAGATCATTCAAGTCTGTCCTTGGCTTGTGAGTTTCTGGATCAATACCCATCTTGCAAAGTGTTTTATTGTATTAATTAGCTTCTTCTTGTTCTTTCTATGGAGTTCCATTTATTTGCTCTAGCTCTTATGGAAGGAATCCTTTAGCACTTATGCACCATGTGAATATTAGAGGTCGGTGTCATAAATAACTAAAAGGTAAAGTTGGACATTAATAGATGATAAATTTATGCAAATTAATTCAATAAGAAGTTTGGGAATCAATAAGTTACGAATTTGATATTTAATTTTTTGCTGCATTGAGTTAAAGATGATACCTTTCTATTGAGTACTAAAAACATTGTCACATGCATATGATGCGTCACTTATTATTGTAGTTGTGAATTATGTATGTGTACTATAGTACATAGCTATAGCTAGAGACCAATATATATCTAGATACATAAATAATAAATGCTTTGGATGAAGAAAGAGCCCACTTTATATTATCTCTTGAAATCCTGATCAATGTATCAAGCTTTTGAAGTAGCTAAGCTCTTACACTGAGGTGGTGACCAATGATCCCCAAGGGTTGGCCATTGCCTAAAATTCAGGTATTGTCACTGCTTTCACAACACCTTAATTCTTTCTTTTTCCATTATAAAATGGATGCACACACACACACACACATATATATGCTAGCTAGTTTGGCAATTGGCAACATAACAAGAGTTTATTATCATGTGTATAGTATCTTTCATGAATTATAGTTGTAATAATCTTCTAGCTAGGCTATGAACTCATCACATATTACCCATTTTCACCCTTTGCCTCTATTGTCCAGAAACTAGCACTGTGTTGTTTTCAAAATTTTAAAAATTGTCTGTACCAAAATTAGTTTTTTGAAAGTGTGTGTATAATTAATTTAACTAATTTTTATAGAGGTTTTTTTACTTTCAATATTTTAGAGACTTTTTAAAAAGAAATTATCATTTTTCCCTGAAAGTAACAATCAAAACTGAATTTAAATTATATATACTAAATTTGACTTTCATTTTCAGCCCCACACTATTTTTTTTCTTATACCATGAGATGTATTAAGTGTACAAACATGTGTGTGTGTGTGTGTGTGTGAGAGAGAGAGAGAGAGAGACAGAGAGACAGAGAGGGACAAAGGTGGCTAATTAGTTTTTATCTTTGGAGATAAGCATCAAAGTCTTTGAGCCAATAACATGGGATGATCACTCATTTTGATATCTTGTAGGGAATTCTAAAACTACTAAATGGTTGGTCTTCTACTTATTATCTAAGATACTTTATCACCAATATGGATTTTTATTTTAAGTGCCTAAAGAATCCTTTGTATGAAAAATGTGTGTGATGTGGGTTAACTATAAACTAGGCATGTCTAGTTTGGTGGTTTATTGAGCAAAGAAAAATGTATAAGATGGACAAGGTATAAAGTAGATTTAGTGGGTAACATGGATCGACATGGTATTTTGTAGGCACATATCATTTTGTTGTTTGCATTGTGATTCACGATATTCATTGTTGGAGACTTTTATTGAGCATTATCACAGGTACGAATACAAAACATACTTTTCTTGGGTTTTTTTTTGTTATAAGTCCTTTTTTACATTGTTTTATGTGATTAATGACTATTGCTTTGTATATAATTAATGTTCATCATGAGTAAACCCTATATTCCCATTTGAGATTGAATACAATGATTCTTCTAGACAGTTTGCATTAATCATTGTATTGAATCTTGAATTGTTCGTTTGGACAGTTTAGGAAGAGTCATTTTTAAATGGCAGATTCATGCGTTAAGGTTAAGTCTCTTTTGTTAAATTTGATGAAATTTTGGTGCAATGCATTTCTAGTTGTTCTCTGAGTGCATACTTGATAGGCGAGGAATTAATCTTACCACTTTCATGTCGTGTACCTAGAGATCAATGTGAAATGCTACCGAAATATCATCAAATTTAGCAAAAGAGACTTAACCTTGAAGTATGAGTCTAACATAAAAAAAATGTCTTCCTAAATGGGATAGGGCCCCACTTTTAATGAAAAAGTGAGATTTTCATGCATTGAATAACTTTGTGAGTATCATGGAGTTATTAATTAGATGGATCAAATTTGGATGAACGAAAGTTACATGAGCCTTGTGTATGAGGAAGCCGTGGAATAGTTCTTGCAATTTTCCCAAGAAAGAAGCCGATCGGATGAGGACGAAATTTTTTTTTGTCCTTATATAAATTATTTGAACGGGAGACGGCAAATACTCGACAACATACGGGAACATTTGTTGTGTGGTGGATTAAGAAGAATTATACAACGTGGATATGACATGGTGAATTGAGGACGGGTCCTAATCTGAATCGTTTGATATAGAAATGTGAGATTGCCTAGAGGATATGATTCGTGATCTTGGACAAGAGTCTTTTCAGCAAGCACATGCTCCTATGTATGATACATTGCAATCTGATTCAAAGAAGTCGTTGTATTCGGGGTGCAATAATTCATTCACGTTGTTGTTAGCGGTGTTAAGTCTGATTAATGTCAAGGCTAGATATGGGTGGAGTGACAAAAGCTTCAGTTCTCTTCTTCAAGTAGTGCACGAAATGCTTCCTGAGGGAAACACATTGCCAAAAGGTTAATATTAGACGAAGAAGATATTGTGTCCGATGGTTATGGAGTATCAGAAGATTCATGCTTGCCCTAATGATTACATATTGTACAAACATGAGTTTGAAGAAATGCATAAATGCCCTAGGTGTGGGGTATCACTGTACAATGTAAAGCATGATGACGAGGGTAGCAGTGACAAAAACTCAAAGAAAAGCCCCCCCAGCGAAGGTGTTATGGTATCTTCCAATAAGCGCCTATTTGCTAATGGAGACGACGCAAAAGACCTTACATGACATGTAAATGGGAGAAACTGTGATGGAATGCTCTGTCATCCGACTGATTCTTCCTAGTGGAAGAAGATTGATTGTTTGTATCTGGATTTCGGCAAAGAGGCAAGAAATTTTAGGCTTGGACTTGCCACTAATGGAATGAATCCATGTGGCAGTTTAAGGACTCAACATAGTTCGTGCCCAGTTTTGTTAGTAATTTACAACTTGCCTCTTTGGTCGTGCATGAAGCAAAAATACATGTTGTCTATGATGATATCGAGCCCAAGACAGCCAGGAAATGACATTGATATTTATCTCAGTCCCTTGATTAAAGACTTGAGAAAGTTGTGGGACGAGGGGGTTTCAGTGTTTGATGGATTTCAAAATGAGACTTTTGATTTACGTGTAATGTTTTTTGTACCATTAATGACTTTCCAGCATATAGGAATTTGAGCGGGTACAGTGTTAAGGGCCGTTGTACATGTCCCATCTATGAAGAAGACACAAGTTGATGCAATCCTACCCCCCAAGGGCATTGGATAGAAGACTCCAAGAAGATTGGGCCAGAGATGCAAGAGAAGGCCTTAGGATTCTCATGAGCCTTAGGGTAGATTTCGGGCTCTTGGGCTAAGTATGAGCCCACTTATCTTTGTACATCTTAGACCATGGTTTCATTATATTTGGGCCTTGTATTTAGGACTCCATAATGTAGGTGGGGTACCCTAGAAATGTAGGAATTTTCAGCCGTTGTATTTTAGGGCACCTAGACTAGTTTTCTACCCTAAGGCTCATGAGAACGCTAGGGCCTTCTCTGGCCAAATCTTCTTGGAGTCTTCTATCCAATGCCCTTGGGGGGTAGGATTGCATCATAAGCTACGTACAACTGAAACATGGTAGAAAAACAGCATACACTAGGCATCGACGTTTTCTGACAACTTATCACCCTTATCGGCGATTGAAAAAAGCTTTTAATGGAAGTCAAGAGCATGAAAGTGCGCCAATAACATTAACTAGTCAATAGGTCTTTCAGCGGGTTGAACACTTGAATACTATTTTTGGAAAGATGCAACAGAAGGATAAAAGTAAGAGTTGCATATGGAAGAAAAGGTCTATTTTGTTTGATCTTCCTTACTGGTCCAATCTAGATGTTAGACATTGTATTCATGTTATGCATGTAGAGAAAAATGTATGTGATAGTGTCATTGGGACGCTACTTAACATTCAAGGTAAGGAAAAAGATAGTTTGAATACTCGTTAAGACCTAGTTGAGATGGGTATACGAGTCCAGTTACATCCAAGGACTAATGGTAACAAAATATACTTGCCTCCAGCTTGTCATACTTTGTCCTAAAAGGAGAAGATGAGTTTTTGTTAGTGTCTACCCTGTGTCAAAGTCCAACAGGGATACTCTTCAAATATTAAGAGCCTTGTGCAATTGAAAGATCTAAAGTTAGTAGGCTTAAAGTCTCACAATTGCCACGTCTTCATGCAACAATTGTTAGTCGTCGCCATATGAGACAAAGTCCTTGATCCTGTCAAGTTAGATGAGCTGGAAAATGAGGTTGCCATAATATTGTGTCAGTTGGAGAAGTATTTTCCTTCTGTGTTCTCCGACATCATGGTTAACTTAATTGTTCATTTGGTGAGAGAAATCAAATCTTGTGGTCCTGTTTATTTATGGTGGATGTACCTGGTTGAGCGATACATGAAGATTTTAAAAGGGTATACAAAGAATATACACATGCATATGTTGTATAAAGGTTTTGATGATGCCAAAGATTGAAGCAATTCAAAGTTTACTACAAGTTCAAGTCGAGATCAAGAGATCAAGAGATCAAGAGAAAAGATTCACAATAGTCCATTATTTGTTAAAAGAATTTCATAAAAGATTGCAAAGGTTTGGCCTTAAATACTTAAATTTTCAAAATCTCTTATAAAAAGGTTTAAGTGTTTTTACACCTTTAAAATATTATATTTCTCTTTGGTAATCGATTACTAGAAACCGTAATCAATTGCCAGAAGCAAAAGTTGATTTTACAAAGTTGTTTCAAAAAGTTTGAATTTTAAAGGCTAAAATCGATTACAACCTTTGTGTAATCGATTACCAATAACGAAATTTTTTGAAATTCAAACTGAGAAGACATGACTCCCTAATAATTAATTGTGTAATCGAGTACCAAAGATCTGTAATCGATTATCAGTGAGGAAATTTCAAAAATAACTCTGAAAAGTCACATCCTTTCACAAGTACATAAAAAGCCACCAAAGGCCTATAAATATGTGACTTGTGTTCGAAAATCTTTAGAGTTTTTAAAAAATTCATTGTCTTATTCTCTCAAAAAACCAACCTTTGGCCAAACACTTGCAAATCAATTAAGGATTCTTCTTAGTTCTTCAAGTTGTATTATTCTTCTCTTAAAAAAGAAGAAACTTTTGTACTTCAAAAGCAAACTGGTGTTGTAATCAAGAGGAAGTGGGTCTCTTGATTTGTAAGCTTTTATGAACACAAGGGAAAGGTATCCCTAGGTGGTTCAGAAGTTGTAAAGGAGTTTACAAGGATAGTGGAAATCTCAAGTGGATTGCTTGAGGACTGGACATAGGCACAGAAAGTGGCCGAACTAGTATAAACTGAGTTTGCAATTCTCTTTTCCCTAATCTTATTTACATTATTGCAGTTTAATTTTATTTTTCACATTTAAAGAGCATCGAATAAATTGTTGATTGCTTCTTTTTCTGTATATTAAGTATGCATATATCTTTTAAAGAGAGAATTAAAATTTGTTAGGGGAAAATTTTGAAACTTAATTCACCCCCCTCTTAAGTTATTGAGGCCACTTGTTTAACAAATGGTATCAAAGCTTAATTCTTGTATAAGGTTTAGAAACTTCAAGAATAGTTGGCCTCATCAAACTTTCTATTTCCCGAAGGAAATTCTATTAATAGGCCTCCTATATTCAATGGTGTGAGTTACCATTACTGGAAAATCCGTATACAAATCTTCATAAAGGCTATAGATTAAAACATTTGGGAAGCCATTGAAATTGTTCCTTACATCCCTACTATGGTAGCAAGAAATGCAACTATAGAAAAACTCAGGGAACAATGGGATGAAGAAGAAAGGAAAATGGTACAATATAACTTAAAGGCCAAAAAATATAATTACATCTGCATTAGGCATGGATGAATATTTTAGAGTATCAAACTACAAGAATGCAAAAGAAATGTAGGACACCTTACAAGTAACCCATGAAGGAACAACTGATGTAAAAAGATCTAGAATAAATACTCTAACCCATGAATATGAATTTTTTAGAATGAATCAAAATGAAACTATACAGGATATGCAAAAAAGATTCACACATATAGTAAATCATTTGGCATCATTAGGAAAGATATTTCCTAATAAAGATCTTATTAACAAAGTTCTGAGATGTTTAAGCCGGGAATGGAAACCAAAAGTAATGACAATTACAGAATCAAGAGATCTCACTATCATGTCTCTTGCAACTCTTTTTGGAAAGCTTCAGGAACACGAAATGGAACTAATGAGACTAAATCAACATGAAGAAAATGACTAGAAAAATAAAGGAATCAAAATTCAAGCTTCATCTTCAATTCAAGAAGAAAGTGATAAAGAAGACTTGAATGAAATAGAAGAAGATGATGATTTCAGTTTCTTCGTAAAGAGATTCAATAAATTCCTAAGAAACAAAGGAAATCAAAGAAGATCAAACTTCAAACCAAAGAAAAGAGGAGAAGATTCATCTTCTGTTCCAAAGTGTTATGAATGTAATCAACCAGGACATCTGAGAGTTGATTGTCCTAGTTTCAAGAAAAGAATGGAAAAATATGATATAAAAACCTTCAATGATAAGAAAGCAAAGAAAGCTTACATCACTTGGGAAGATAACGATATGGATTCATCTGGAGACTCAGAAAATGTAGTCGTGAATCTAAGTCTTATGGCCAAAAATTATGAAAGTGAAGAAGAGGTCACATCTTCTATCAATAACTTATCTATTTCCTTTGATGAACTTCAAGATGCATTCATTGATTTACATAAAGAATCAATCAAACTTGCAAAACTAGTTTCATTTTCTAAGAAAACTATTTCAAACTTAGAAATGGAAATTTTGAAATTAAATGAAGAATTAGAAAATCTTAGAACTGAAGTCAAAACTTTAAAACTAATTGACACAAATCAATCTTCAACCATAAAAGTAATACAAGATAGTAAAGAAGCATCTAACTCATGTAATTGTTGTAGCAAGTTTATAGAAGAAATCAAGGATTTGAAAAATTCTCTTGCCCAGTTTACTATTGGCAAAAATAATTTAGATATTACACTAGGAAAACAAAGATGTGTGTTTGATAAGGCTGGATTAGGATATAGACCTGATAAACAACAAAAATTATATAAAACTTTCTTTGCATATACTCAAAAGAATAATTCTCCTTTCTTAACATGTTTTTACTGTGGAAAGAAAGGACATAGCGCATCTACATGCTATTTTAGGAAAAATAGTAATAATATTAAAATGATATGGGTTCCAAAATGATCTTTTATCAAAACTGTCATTCAAGAACCCAAGAAAGTATAGGTACCTAAGTCATAAACATGATTATATAGGATACTTTGAATAAAAGTTGGTACATTGATAATGGATGCTCTAAACACATGACGAGAGATGCATCAAAGTTTACTCATATTTCTCCCAAGAATAGCAGACAGGTGAGTTCTGGCAACAACAATAAACGTAAAATCCTTGAAGTCAGAAAAATAGGTACGAATTCATCTACCTCCATTGAAAATATTCTAATTGTTGATGGTCTTAAGCATAGTCTACTAAGTGTTAGTCAATTATGTGATAAAGACTATCTAGTATCATTTGACTCTCATAATTGTGTTATTGAAAACAAACATGATAGAAATATAAAACATATAGGCTATAGATCAAATAATGTATACATGATAAATTTACATAAAACATCAAATCATTATCAATGTTTTCTTAGTAAAGATGATGATTCTTGGTTATGGCATAGAAGAATTGCCCATATAAACATGGAACATTTAAATAAACTAATTTCTAAGGAATTAGTTATTGGTTGACCAAAACTTAAATTTGAAAAAGATAGATTATGTGATGCTCGTCAAAAAGGAAAACAAGTAAGGGTTTCCTTCAAATCAAAGAATATTGTGTCTACAACTCAACGCTTACAACTTTTGCATATGGATCTTTTTGGCCCCTCTAGAACTATGAGTTTTGGAGGAAACTACTATGCTCTTGTTATAGTTGATGATTACTCAAGATTCACATGGAAATTATTTCTCACTCATAAAAGAGACGCTTTTCATGCTTTCAAGAAACTTGCTAAAATCATTCAAAATAAGAAAATATCAAAATTGCATCTATTAGGAGTGATCATGGAAGAGAATTTGAAAATAAGGATTTTGAATCATTTTCTGATGAAAATGGTATTGAACACAATTTTTCTAAACCTAGAACCCCCTCAACAAAATGGAGTAGTTGAGAGGAAAAATAGATCTTTAGAAGAAAACTCCATGATGCAATCCTATCCCGCAAGAGCATTGGGTAGAAGACTCCAAGTAGATTGGGCTAGAGATCCAAGGGAAGGCCCTAGGGTTCTCATGAGCCTTAGGGTTGATTTCGAGCCCATGGGCTAAGTTTGAGCCCGCTTATCTTTGTAAATATTAGAATAGTTTTTTCCTTCGTTTGGGCCTTGTATTTTGGCCATTCTAGTAGTATAGGATTTTAGCCTTGTATTTCGGGGCATTTTGAGTAGTCTTTGTAGTAAGGACTTTTTTTTGTATTTTCATGTTTTTTGTCATGGGGGTGAGCTTAGCTATTATAGGGGGTGTGTAGCTAAGCTCTAGCTTCTCATCTCAAGGAGGTGAGCTTAGCTATTAGAGAGGTATGTGTAGCTAAGCACTAGCTTCTTTAGGAATCTTCTTAAGGAAGCTTCTCAAGGAGGTGAGCTTAGTTATGAGAGGGGTGTGTATAGCTAAGCTCTAGCTTCTCAAGGAAGTTTTCTCAAAGAAGTTTCTCAAGGAAGTTTTCTCAAGAAAGCTTCTCAAGGAAGCTACCTAGTCTATAAATAGAAGCATGTGTAACACTTGTTGTAACTTTGATGAATGAGAGTCTTGTGAGACACAACTCAAAGTTCAACTTCTCTCCCTTTTTCTTCCTTCAATTTTGTGCTCCCCACTCTCTCTTTCTCTCCCTCTTTCTTTTCCTCCATTGAAGCATCCTCTCTAAGCTTCTTATCCAAGGCTCATCTTGGTGGTGAAGCTCCTTCTTCCATGGCTTATTCCCTAGTGGATGGCGCCTCCTCTCACCTATTCTCCTTTGTCTTCTGCTGCATCTCCATGGTGGAAAATCACCATTAAAGGACCTCATTGAAGCTCAAAGATCCATCCTCCATATAAGACCCACAAGCAAGCTTCCATCACTCCATATGAATTGTAAATATTGCATGCTATATAATGAATAGAGCTTTAATTAGACCAATCTTGAAGAAAACTCCATATGAATTGTATAACGGAAGAAAATTGAACATTTCTAATCTTCATGTGTTTGGATGTAAATGTTTTGTGCTAAACAAAGACAACTTAGGTAAGTTTGATGCAAAATTTGATGAAGGTATATTCCTTGACTATTCCTTGAACAGTAAAGCATTTAGAATTTATAACAAAAGAACTATAATCAATGAAAAATCTATCCATGTTGCTTTTGATGAAACAAACCAAATTAGGCCAAGAAAGGAAACTCTTGATGATATTTCAGATTCTTTAGAAGGTATGCATATTCATGGTGAAGAGCACAAAGGCAAAGGAAAGGGAAATGATGAAGACTTTCACATTGATGAAACAAAAACAAGTACAGATCTTCCAAGAGAGTGGAGAACTTCAAGATACCACCCTCTTGATAACATCATCGGTGACATATCTAAAGGGTAACAACTAGACACTCTCTCAAAGATGTTTGCAATAATATGACTTTTTTTTCTTTAATTGAACCTATAAATTTAAAAGAAGTCATAATTGATAAACACTGGATTATAGCTATGCAAGAATAGTTAAATTAGTTTGAAAGAAATAAAGTTTGGAAATTAGTTGACAAACCCGATAATCATCCAGTTATATGAACTAAATGGATATTCAGAAACAAATTGGATAAACATAGAATAGTAATTAGAAATAAGGCTAGGCTAGTGGCCAAAGGATATAATCAAGAAGAAGGAATAGATTATGAGGAAACCTATGCTCCTGTAGTCAGATTAGAAGTCATTAGAATGTTTTTAGCTTTTGCATTAATAATCGACTTTAAACTCTATCAAATGGATGTTAAAAGTTCCTTTTTAAATGGTTTCATCCAAGAAGAAGTTTATGTTGATCAACCACCTAGTTTTGAAAACTCAGAAAAGCCCAATCATGTCTTTAAATTGAAAAAGGCTTTATATGGTTTAAAACAAGCCCTTAGGCCTTGGGATGAACGTCTAAGAAAATTTCTTTTAGAAAAAGGGTTTTCAAGAGGAAAGGTTGATGCCACCCTTTTTATTAAGAGAAAATTGAATGATAAACTCTTAGCAAAGGTTGATGATATCATTTTTGGGTCAACTAATGATTCTCTTTGCAAGGAATTCTCTCAAGATATGCAAAATGAATTTGAAATGTCAATGATGGGTGAGTTAAACTTTTTCCTTGGATTGCAAATAAATAAAACAAAGAATGAAATATTTATTAGTTAGTCAAAATATTGCAAATGCCTAATTCACAGGTTTGGGATGAAAAATGCTAAACACATGGCTACTCCTATGAGTACTGCTTGCTATCTGGATAAAGATGAAACTGGTCAGTCAATAGATATAAAGAAATATAGAGGTATGATCGGATCTCTTCTTTATTTATCTGCAAGTAGACCTGATATAATGTTTAGTGTTTGTATGTGTGCAGAGATTTCAAAATTTTCAATGGTTTGGCCTTAAATACTTAAATTTTCAAAATCTCTTATAAAAAGGTTTAAGTGTTTTTACACCTTTAAAAATAGTATATTTCTCTCTGGTAATCGATTACTAGAAACTGTAATCAATTACCATAAGCAAAAGTTGATTTTACAAAGTTGTTTCAGAAAGTTTGAATTTTAAAGGCTAAAATCGATTACAACCTTTGTGTAATCGATTACCAATAACGAAATTTTTGAAATTCAAACTGAGAAGACATGACTCCCTAATAATTAATTGTGTAATCGAGTACCAAAGATCTGTAATTGATTATCAGTGAAGAAATTTCAAAAATAACTCTGAAAAGTCACATCCTTTCACGAGTATTTGAAAAGCCACCAAAGGCCTATAAATATGTGACTTGTGTTAAAAAATATTTAGAGTTTTTTCAGAACTTCTTTGTCTTATTCTCTCAAAAACAAACCTTTTTCCAAACACTTGCAAATCAATTAAGGATTCTTCTAAGCTCTTCAAGTTGTATTATTCTTCTCTTAAAGAGAGAGAAAAAAAACTTCTGAACTTCAAAAGGAAATTGTTGTTATAATCAAGAGGAAGTGGGTCTCTTGATTTGTAACTTTTCTGAACACAAAGGAAAGGTACCCCTAGGTGGTTCAGAAGTTATAAAGGAATTTACAAGGATAGTGGAAATCTCAAGTGGACTACTTGAGGACTGGACGTAGGCACAGGAAGTGGTTGAACTAGTATAAACTGAGTTTGCAATTCTCTCTTCCCTAATCTCATTTACATTATTGCAGTTTAATTTTATTTTTCACATTTAAAGAGCATCGAATAAATTGTTCATTGCTTCTTTTTTTTCATATTAAGTCTACATATATCTTTTAAAGAGAAAATTAAAATTTGTTAGGGGAAAATTTTGAAACTTAATTCACCCCCCCCCTCTCTTAAGTTATTGAGACCACTTATTTAACAACACAATCATGAAGCCTCTATTGTGGAAAGGTACATTGCAGAAAAAGCTATTGAATTTTGTTCAGAGTTCATTGATAAGGAAAAACCACTTGGGCTTTTCGAGTCTTAGCATGACAAAAGAGTCAGAGGTAAGGGTTCAAGAGGACTACATGTTATCACTCCAAGTCTAGAAAATTTGAAACAAGCTCATTTGTATGTATTGTATAATAGTTATGAAGTTTTGCCATACATAGTTCGCCGTGAAGGTTTAGTGAAGGAAAGTATTCCAAAAATGTCGAAGAATAGGGTGTTGAAAGAGCATAACAAGACTTCCCTAAATTGGTTTAAAGATACAATCTTTGGTGACGATAATTCTTCTGAAACATTAAGAAAGCTAGCAGATTAGCCAAAAAGAAATGTTATAACTTGGCAAGGATATGATATAAACAAGTATTTCTTCTATACAAAAGTAGAAGACGAGAAAAAATACAACACAAAACAGTGAGGTTACTCGAAGGGCTAAATCTCAACATGATGATAATCCCCCATGTAGCTTTCATCCCTTACTTTGGTTTTGTTGAAGAAATCTGGGAGCTTAATTATGTCAAATTCATAGTCAATGTTTTCAAATGTAAGTGGGTAGACAACAATATCGGTGTATGGACCGATGATTTAGGGTTTATGTTGGTAGATCTTAACAAACTCGCTTACCAAAGTGACCCTTTCATCATGGTAGAACAAGCTCAAAAATTATTTTATGTTCAAGACCCTTGTGATGAAACGTGGTTAGTGATGAAAGGTGGTCAACGGTTCTACACGGGAAAACAATTGGTGTTAATGTTGAAGATGATGATTCACTCATTGATATTTATGTCAATCCTTTGTCCACACAAATCTCGCCTAACGTCGTCGGAGAAGAAGAAGTTGAAGACATTCATGCAAATCCTAATGATCATGATGAAGAAGAATTAATTAACATCGTCTAATCTAATTTTTGTATATGTACTTGATTTCAATCCATTCAGTTACATAACATAATATAGTTTTGTGATCTTCTTTAAAATTAATGTTTTTTTCTTAGCAGGCAAATGGCTACACCACCCATCTCACCTCTTCCTCCTCCTACTGATTCAACATCACATTCCCCTTCTACCTTGAAGTGGACAAGAAAAGAAACACGACTAAGATTATTGGCTAGCAGACCAATTGAGGAAGAGAGACCCCTAGTCCATGTGGATCTTGTAAATAGGAAAGTCGATAGTCCCCTCAAAAAGAAACAAGTCCTTGCTATAAGGTGGATGTGACATACGAGAATTGGAAACAAGTCCTTGCTTCCCAGAAGGATTTGATATGGGAAGATATTCAAGTATTTTAGTTAAATGTTTCATGTTGTTCATTAACAATAAAATTGTAATTTACTAACAATAAAATTTAATTTTTGTTTGTCAAACTGAAATTGATATCCTTGAAGCATCAGATTTAAGGATGAAAAAGAAAATATTTTAGACCATAAGCGAGTGGCAGAGACAATTTAAGTCTGATTTAACGTCAAAATGGGCACTTGCAGCCAGCAAGGATGGTGTTGATGATACTGTATATGAAAAGTACGGCATTAGCAAGGAGAAGTGAACCCAATTTTGTCAGAGTCGTAGAGACCCTTCATGGGAGGTAAGTTTTTTATTTTCATTGTTTTAAACTTTAAATATGCATATTATTGTTAGTAATAATAACTTTGGATAATGCTTAAGACCATCAACAAGTAGAACATTTTCAATGGAGGTAGATGAATTCGTACCTATTTTCCGAATCCAAGGATTCTACCTTTATTGTTGTCGCCATAAGTCACATTACTATTCTTGGGAGAAATATAAATAAACTTTGATGCATCTCCTGTCATGTGTTTAGAGCATCCGCTATCAATGTACCAACTCTTCTTTAAAGAATCCTATATAATCATGTTTATGACTTAGGTACCCATACTTTCTTGGGTCCTTGAATGTCAGTTTTGATAAAAGATCCTCTTGGAACCCATATCTTTTTAATATTATTACTATTTTTCCTAAAATAGCATGTAGATGCACTATGTCCTTTCTTTCCGCAGTAAAAACATGTTAAGAAAGGAGAACTATTCTTTTGAGTAGATGCAAATAAATTTTTATATAATTTTTGTTGTTTATCGGGTCTATATCCTAATCTAGCCTTATCAAACACACATCTTTGCTTTCCTATTATAATATCTAAATTATTTTTTCCAATAGTACATTTGGCAAGAGAATTTTTCAAATCCTTGATTTCTTCTATAAACTTGCTACAGCAATTACATGAGTTAGATGATTCTTTACTATCTTGTATTACTTTTATGGTAGAAGATTGATTTGTGTCAATTGGTTTTAAAGTTTTGACTTCAGTTCTAAGATTTTCTAATTCTTCATTTAATTTCAAAACTTCCTTTTCTATGTTTGAAATAGTTTTCTTAGAAAATGAAACAAGTTTTGCAAGTTGACTGATTCTTTATGTAAATCAATGAATGCATCTTGAAGTTCATTAAAGGAAATAGATAAGTTATTGTTGGAAGATGTTACCTCTTCTTCGCTTTCATAATTTTTTGCCATAAGACTTAGATTCACAACTTCATTTTTTGAGTCTCCAGATGAATCCATATCGTTATCTTCCCAAGTGATGTAAGCTTTCTTTGCTTTCTTATCATTGAAGGTTTTTATCTCATATTTTTCCATTCTTTTCTTGAAACCAGGGCAATCAACTCTCAGATGTCCTGGTTGATTACATTCATAACACTTTGGAATAGAAGATGATTCTTCTCCTCTTTTCTTTGGTTTGAAGTTTGATCTTCTCTGATTTCCTTTGTTTCTTATGAATTTATTGAATCTCTTTATGAAGAAACTTAAATCATCATCTTCTTCTATTTCATTCAAGTCTTCTTTATCACTTTCTTCTTGAATTGAAGAAGAAGCTTTAAGTGTGATTCCTTTCTATTTCTAGACATTTTCTTCATGTTTATGTAGTCTCATGAGTTGCATTTCGTGGTCCTGAAGCTTTCCAAAAAGAGTTGCAAGAGATAGGTTAGTAAGATCTCTTGATTCTCTAATTTCCATTATCTTTGGTTGTCATTCTCTGCTTAAACATCTTAGAACTTTGTTAATAAAATCTTCATTAGGAAATATATTTCCTAATGATGCAAGATGATTTACTATATGTGTGAATCTTTTTTGCATATCCTGTATAGTTTCATTTTGATTCATTCTAAAAAATTCATATTCATGGATTAGGGTATTTATTCTAGATCTTTTTACATCAGTTGTTCCTTTATGGGTTACTTGTAAGGTGTCCTGCATTTCTTTTGTCAGAGTCGTAGAGACCCTTCATGGGAGGTAAGTTTTTTATTTTCATTGTTTTAAACTTTAAATATGCATATTATTGTGAGTAATAATAACTTTCAGAAACTTACACAATAATGAGCTCAATGTGTCAAATAGACATTATTAATAATAATAGCATTCAACATTCACTAGCAGACATAATGCCTATATTCACTTCATGGCCAGTAAATACTTTGGGTGATAACCCTTTTGTTAAAGAGTCAACAATCATTAGATTAGTGCTAATATGTTCTATTGACACTCTATGTTTCTGAACTTCTTCTTTAACAACAAAGTATTTCAATTTCATATGCTTTGCACCTTTAGAATACTGTCGTTTTTAGAAAAAAAGACAGTTGCGGTATTATCACAATAAATTTTCAACGGCTTGGCAATACTGTCAACTACTCCAAGTCCTTAAATAAAATTCCGCAACCAATTAGCCTGAATCGTGGCCTTAAAGCATGCCACAAATTCAGCCTCCATGTTGGATGCAACAATGACTGACTGCTTTGCTCTTTTTCGTGAAATCGCTCTTTCGGCTAAAAGATACACATAACCAAATGTAGACTTTCTTGTATCTATACAGCCAGCAAAATCTAAATCTGTATATCCAATCACCTCAAGATGACCAGATCTCCTATAAGTAAGTGTGTGATCCTTTGTGCCTTGCAAATATCTTAAGACTTTCTTTGTAACTTTCCAATGATCCAATCCTATATCACTTTGGTATCTACCAAGCATACTAACTGCAAAGCTAATATTTGGCCATGTGAATGTTTGAGCATGCATCAGACTCCCAACAACAGGTGCATAAAGGATATTTTCCATCTGTTTCCATTCTAGATCATTCTTTGGACGTTTAATGAGACTAAATTTGTCTCCTTTCTGTATTGGAATGGGAGATGCTGAATATTTATCCATTCTGAATCTCTCTAAAACTTTATTAATATATAATTTCTGAGACAAGCCTAATAGTCCTTGTCATCTATCATAAAATATTTTTATTCCTATCACATAGCCTACCTCACCCATATCTTTCATTTCAAAGTTGTTAGAGAAAAACTTCTTAGTCTCACTTAATAGACCAAGATCATTAATTGCAAGCAAGATGTCATCAACATACAAAATAAGAAATATAAATTTTCTCCCACTGACCTTCAAATATATACACCGATCAATAGTGTTTCCTTAAATCCAAAGGACGTAATAGTATCATTGAACTTAAGATACCACTATCGGGAAGCTTGTTTAAGTCTATATATTGATTTCTTAAGTTTACACACCATGTGTTCTTTTCCTTCTTCAATGAACCCCACTGGTTGGTCTATATAAATATCTTCCTCTAAATTCCCATTCAAAAAGACAGTTTTAACATCCATTTGATGCAACTCAAGATCATAATGAGCTACTAGTGCCATGATAATCTTGGAAGAATCTTTCTTAGAAACTGGAAAAAATGTTTCCTTATAATCAATGCCCTTTTTTTTTTAGTAAAACCTTTAGCAACAAGTCGAGCCTTGTGTCGTTCAATATTGCCATGAGAGTCACGCTTAGTCTTAAAGACCCATTTGCACCCAACTCTCTTGCATCCTTCAAGCAATTCCACAAGACCCCATACACCATTTTGTGCCATTGATTTAAGCTCATCTTTCATAGAATCTAACCATTTTCCAGAATCATCACCATTAATGGCTTCTGAAAATGAAACTGGATCATTATCAATGCTTAAGTCATTTTCTGACTCCTGTAGATAAATCACATAGTCATTTGAAATAGCAGATCTCCTTTCTCTTTGAGATCTTCTTAATACTATTTCTTGTGATTGTTCTACTATAGGTTCATTGTTAACCTCAAGATCATTAATTTGTTGTTGTTCTTGATTGTTGTCTGGTTCAACAGTATAAGGACAACAATTCTTGAAGTAGAAGCACTAGTTAAAGGAACTTGTACTCTAACTTCCTTAATCTCCACATTTTGTGAAGCTTTACTCCCACTGGTTTCACCATTCTCAATGAACCTGACATTTCTAGTTTCAACAATTCTTGTACTATGGGTTGGACAATAAAATATATACCTTTTTTGATTTTACTGGATAACCAATGAAATATCCACTGATTGTTCTTGCATCCAATTTCTTTTCTTGTAGATTATATATTCTAATTTCTGTCTGACAACCCCAAACATGGTGTCTCAAACTGGGTTTCCTACCTTTCCATAGTTCAAAAGGTAACTTTTGAACTGCCTTACTAGGAACTATGTTCAACAAATACATGGTAGTTTTTAAAGCACACGTCCACAATGATACAGGTAAAGATGAATTACTTAACATGCTCCTAACCATATCCATTAAGGTTCAATTATGCCTTTTTGACACGCCATTTTGTCGTGGTGTACCTGACATTGTGTATTAAGCACAAATACCACGCCTTTCAAGGAACTTAGCAAATGGACCAGGATGTTGTCCACTTTCACTATATCTTCCATAATACCCACCACCTCTATCTGATCTGACAATTTTCACATTTCTGTCTAATTGCCTTTCCACTTCATTTAGGCATCCACTGCTTGAGATTTCTCATGCAGTAAATAGACATACCCATAACGTGAAAAATCATCAATAAAAGTGATAAAGTACTTTTCTTTATTGAAAGAATTTACATCAAAAGGTCCACATATATCAGTGTGTATAATTTCAAGAAATTGAGTGCTTCTTATGGCTCCTTTCTTTGTGTGTTTTATTTGCTTGCCTTTAATACAATCCACACATACATTCAAATCAGTAAAATCCAAATTTGGAAGGATTTCATTCTTTACTAATCTTTGCATCCTTTCTTTGGAAATGTGTCCCAAACGTTTATGCCACAAGTAAGTAGAACATTCATTCACTAAACTACGTTTAGTCTCAACATTATGATGCAAGGTCATAAGAGTTTCAACATATAAATTATCAAGATTTAATTTGTATAAACCATCATAAAGTGTACCAGATCCAATCATACAAGTACATTTATACAAACTGAAACAACCATTCCCAAACCTAAAAGAGTATTCGCCAACATCAAGTATAGACAAAGAAACTAAATTCCTAGAAATACTAGGTACATAAAAAGTATCAAATAAGTCTAAATGAAATCCAGTGTCAAGGATTAAACGATAAGTCCCAATAGCTTCCACTGGAACTTTCACTCTATTCCCCATGAAGACAAACTTCTCATTTGGGTTTATGGTTCAGGTTGTAAGGAATCCATGTATCATATTAGAAACATGAGTTGTACATCCAAAATCAATCCACCAAGTATTATGGGGAACTTCAGTTAAATTTGATTCAAAACATACATAAGCATTATGCTCACCTTTCTTTTCGAACTAAGCTTTACATTTTGGGCAGTTTATCTGGAAATGTCTAGATTTCCCACAGAAATGACATTTGTCATTTTTCTTCTGGATCTTAGTAGAGGACTCGACAATCTTTAATGGTCCTTTTTCCTTTCCATGTTTCTTATTGACTTTCTTTCCTACTCCCTAATTATTTACATAATGAACGGAGTGGTTTCCTTGATTCTTAAGTCTAGATTCCTCGTGAACTAACATACTATGCAATTCATGCATATTCCATTTGTATTTCATGGTATTATAGTTCATTTGGAAGGGACCATACTTAGACGATAATGAGTTCAAAATGAACTACACAAGGAAATTTTCATCCACCACCATTCCAAGAGACTTAAGTTTTGTTGCAATATTTTTCATCTCAATGACATGTTCATGCATAGTGCGAGAACCATCAAACTTCATGGTGGTTAAAGTACTCATTAATGTCCCATCAAGAGACTTATCAATAGTTTGGGAGTTCTTTTCCACAAATTTCATAAATTCTTTTGCACTTTCAGTTTTGGGAATAACAAACTTAATGTTATTTGCTATGCTCATTTGCATAAGCATCAAATAAATTCTGTTTGACTTTTCCCAAGCCTTATAATGGGTTTTCTATTCATTGCTACTAGTATTAGTAATAGTAGTAGATTTTTCAACTTGAAGAGCCAAATCAAGATCCAACACACCTAAGTGAAATTGGACTTGTTCGCTCCAATCAGAGAAATTAACCTATTAAACACTAGAACAGGCATACCAAGAGAATGAAAAGATACAGGAAGGGATACTGCAATTAACACATGCTTAACATTAATACTTTGAGTCATAAATTAAACATACAATATAGATTCAAACAACAAACAAACATTCTATGTATACTAATGTTCTCCTTTGGGTGATACATAAATACACAAAAAAAACATACTGATGCTAATAATTTTAACATTATTTAGTAAGGCCTATGCATTAATTAGAAATAATTATTATCTTTGGATATATAAATAAAACAAATCATCCATACATACTACCAATAGTCATATCCATAAATTATAAGAACAACTAATCAACCTTTAGGTGATTGTTAGTCATCTTTTACGACTGACTTTTGTATAGAAAAGTTTTCAAAAATGTATATATTTCTCCCAATTTATGGTTCTTTTTGGTAGGATTGTAAATATTTCTTGTTTAGTTTTTATTTTTGCTCAGTAGAAGCCTTCCATATGAATTTAATGTAAATTTCACTTCAATTTCAGGTAAAAAGGAGAAAAATTGGAAGGTGCAAAAGCTGTTGTCTCGCTAAGCCTGGACCGTGCGCTTAGCGAGACTCAACCGCCAAGCGAGACATCAGCCGCTTAGCGAGTGAGAAGAATATTGAAGAGAATCTGCCATGTCATCACGCACTCAGTGCGGCATCAGCTCGCTCAGCGAGATTATTGTCTCTTCTACGCTTAGCGCGAGAATGCCGCTAAGCGAAAATTCGCTTACTCGCGCTAAGTGCATGTTCTCAACCGGCAAGTGTACCGGATCGCACAAGTAGTATAAAACGGTAAGAATCAAGTATCGAACTCTCGGGGAACTTGTGTTATCTGGCAAGCTATTTCGATAAATAAGCGTCTGGTATGAAAATATGACTGTGGTTATGAACAGGTATTTAAACTATCTAGGCAAAAAGAAAAAAAAATCATGCAAGAGAAATACTGTGTAAAAACAAGTAGAGAATGCGTTGGTCTTCCTCATAGGTTCCTGATGCTAAAAAGGATGTTCTCTATTTAACAATGCTCATGCGTTCCTATGTTGTCTCCTGGACTGCTAGACCCCAATTCCTCATGATAGCCTAGCCTAGTCCTGATCAAGCCTCGTCCGCAGATTCCTCTTGTAAGACTAAACTCAACCAAGACCGCATTAAGACATACATACACAACTAAGTTCTTGTACCCCGATTCCTCGTGATAGCACAACAACTTAGTCCCGTACTATCAAGGACTTTAGAATCAAACCAGTTTCCACTGTTGAATGACCCTAACAAAGCATGCATCTACGTGATCAAGGTAAAAGCACACTGGAATGAAAAGCAGATAGCACAGAGAACACATAAAACATCATTACATAGATAGAAATATATTTACATCAGGTACCTACAGGGAAGATCCAACAGAGAATTTAGCTTTCCATAGTCCGGAAACCTCCTTTACAACAAAGAGAAGAACAAGATGAAAGACTGGAAAAACACAAATGGTGAGGATGTCTCCATCACCTCTAGGATCTCACAATCACTCACAAACTCATCTTAAGCTCTCAGAATGGCTTCCACTTCGAACTCATGTCTCTGCAGATCTTCACAGAGCAAAATCTCTCAGAACTCTCTGGAACTTGGACCTTTCTCTCTCTATAACCTTCGTGCATGCAGAGCTTCTCAAGAAAAGTGCCAAACTCCCTTTTCAAATTTGATTTCAGGCTTAAATAGGTGGCCTTGTTCGTGCTCATGCGCTTAACGCAGATCTGGATCGCTTAGCGCACATAAGTGGATTTTGGCTTAGCGCGCTTGTTTCGCTTAGTGGATGAGCTGAAGCAGTGCGCTTGATGACCTGGAGCGGTGCGCTTAGCGAACTTGACAACTCATCTTCTTCTGGATTCTTCCTCGTGCTTAGCCACTAAAGGTTGCGCTTAGCGAATCCTCGCTAAGCCAGCAGCTTGGCTTAGCGAAAGAGTGAAAAACAGCACTTTGCCAAAGTTGCCTGTTTAACCTGAAATTGAGAGAAATTGATTATTAAATGCACAAAACAAAAGTATAAATTATCTATTACCTATATTTAACAAAAAGTACTTATAGTATTACAAAACAACCATAAATTGGGAAAGTTTGACACAATATACACAGGTTTTATACACAAAAGTTAGTCGTATTCATTGACTAACAACTCCCCCAAATTTACAGTTTTGCTTGTCCTCAAGCAAAAGAGAACAGATCACTTGTCCTCAAGTGGTAAAACATGTAGTGATTATGTACAGGGGTGTATGCATCAAAATTCATTGATTGCATGATGAGAAAGATGAAGCAATGTGTACATATCCCTTGTTTTCACAGAATATGCAGCTAGACAAAGAGAAGAACAAAATGTGAACAATACAATTAGATGAGGTTAATCATAAGACAGATTCAAGGAAAGTAGCTCAAACCACAATCTCACAGCTACTGTCATACTCAAGCACAAGTGTTTAAGCTATTTATTGATAACAACTAACAGGAGGTCTAATCTTTGCATTTCATCTCATGCCATCAAGTCAAAAATATATAAACAGAATTAGAAGGACTTTCTCAGGCTTGTAGTGAGGTTGTGGCTACAAAAAATTCACTGGTTTTTCTAGGATTCAAAAGTTTAGATTGTAAGAAAGCACAAGTCCTAGACTAATCCCAATGATCTTTTCTTGTTTTTTACATATAGCCTTCTCACTATTCCCTTTTCTTAAGTTGCTTTTGACCTTATTGTAACAACACAACTTATTTTCTCTTTTTTTTTAACATACAACTTATTTGTTGTGTGTGCTGATGCTTAACCTTTTTCTTTTCATTCTTTTCAACTTTTCTCCCTTAGAGTAAATTTGTCTTGAATCATATGCTCTCCTAGAATCTAAGCAAGGTATTAGGAGATAATCATTTAAAGTTCAGGGTTCAGTTAATGACAAATCAATAAGCTTTATACAAGGGAGCAAAAGATACAAGTATCATTCAAGGTAAGCTAAGTGGTCAAAAGAGCTTGTGTCTATACAATTCATGGCCTTCATCATGTTTTGAGTTATACAAATCATTCTAGAATTCAGAGATTTATGCAAAGATCATTATTCACAGTTAGTCGTTCACTCACAGAGTAAGGTCACACTCTCACAGGTTTTTGGTTCAAGCTTTTCTTTCACAATTAGTCTATCTAGTGACTAACCATTCTATTATAAGTTCACACTCTTGTTCTTTCTTTGTTCAACATGCACATTTGCTCAAATTCATGAAAGGAAACACACATTTCATCATAAGCATGCATTCAGTTTAAAACAAGGCATACAACCATTTTCACAAAATAAATAAACTACTTCACTGTCATACCATCAAAAGTTAAGTTAAACTGTTCACGATGCTTCAACATGAGCAACTATACTACTCATGCACAAAACTAACAAAAAGTAACTAATGTACTAACATCAAAGTTATACTAATAATTCAAACACAAGAAGCATAAAATCTCCAGAAATATCCACATTCTTGTCAAGATGGACCACAACTTCCTCACTAGTCCATTTAGTTAGAAAAGTCTGAACCATCCTCTAGGTAGTAGGCTGGTGAAGGCTCGTTGAGCGAGTTCATTGCAAATTTCTAGAAAACACAGTTCATATTCTTCTACAATTGAAACCTCTAACAAATAAATTATGTATGCAAAGTTTCCTACATACCTATCAACAGACACCCTATATAGACACCTAAACTTAAGCTACTCCTACACATACTACAATCCTATAATTCCTAAAGCTAGTTTTAAAAGTTGTCTATCCTAAGGTTGAGCAAAATAACAAAGATAAGGATCATGAGGAACTTACTTGAATCGCTGATATAGTTGACCCAATGCAGATGCTGGATTAAATGAGAGAGGGAGAAAGAGATGATATGGTTTATGTAGAATTCTCCAGCTGTCCCTACACTCAGCACTTGTCATTGTGTTGAAGTTACACTTAACCAATGCTTTTTCGACGCTTCCGCTTAGCGAAGCATTCTCCAGCTGTCCCTACACTCAGCACTTGTCATTGTGCTGAAGTTACACTTAACCAATGTTTTTTTGACGTTTC